>NW_010973276.1:3623664-3624011 GCF_000737465.1 Haliaeetus leucocephalus
CCACCCCCGCCCCGCCTCTGGAGGCGAGCGGGGTGAGGCGTGCCGTTATCGCCCTCCGCGGGGGCGGCTCGGAGCCTGAGGAGACGAACGGAGAGGCCGCTCGGCCACCTGGACGTGGCCCATCCCCGCGCAGGCACCCGCAGCCGGTGCCCCCCAGCCCCCCGCACGCCCTCCCGCGCCCCTTAGGCGACAGCGGCCCCGGGGGCCCGCGCCTCTCTCCTCCCTCTCTTCAGCTGCCCGCCCCGGGCTGGGGGGCGTCTGAAGCCCGGCTCATCCCTGCCGGAGAGGCGGCTCGGCTCCCTCGGCGGGCGTGTGGGGTGGGAGGGGGGCGGGGGCTTTTTTTTTTT
>NW_010973276.1:3624037-3704995 GCF_000737465.1 Haliaeetus leucocephalus
TTTTTCTAAAAAATTTTTAATTTCTTTTTTTTTGTCCTCCTCTCCTGCCTCCTTCGGGAAGAGTGAGGCGCTGAGGTGGGCTCGGGGGCTCCTCTCTGTTGCGGGAGGGGGTCTATGGTGATAGGACGGGGGCGGTGGGGGAAGGAGCGAGGGGCTGAGGAGGGGGCTCGCCGCCGCGCCCGCCGCCGCTGAGGAGGAGGAGGAAGAGGCGAGGCACCATTTGCTGCTCCCTGCCCCAACCATGGAGAACGCGCACACAAAGACTGTGGAGGAAGTTTTGGCTTATTTCGGCGTCAACGAAAGCACCGGGCTCAGCCTGGAGCAAGTCAAGAAGCTGAAGGAGAAATGGGGTTCCAACGGTAGGTGAACCGGCCCCACGCCGCCCGCCTCCCTCCGCCGCGGGGATGCTGTTGCTGGCACTCGTCGTCTTCCCCCCTTCTCTGCTCCCTCTTCCACCCTTTTCTCTTTTTCGCTCATCCTTCTCGGGGCCCTGTTTCAAGGCCTAACGTGTGTGTATTTGCAAAGCCGGCATCTCTTACAGGACCCGGAATAGGAGCGAGGGAGAGAAGATGGCTGACTTGAACTCCACCTCGTGGGTTTCTTTCATACCCCAAGCTCACAGGGCTGCTTTGGGAAGGAGGATGTCACCTCCGTTTCCTTTCACCTTAACGGTGGGAAATCTTCTTCCATTCTGAAATGAAGCGCTGTGGGGTGGTTTTTTTGTCCGTCTTGACCTTCATTTTTCCCTGCTTTTCAGTGCCTTTCTGTCCCTTATTTTACATTCTTCTCTCGAGTCGGGGCACAGAATTCAGCCTGTAAGGTGTTTCTTTTTTTTTTTTAATCCTTATTGCTTGGCCTTCCTAGTCCCTTTTGAACTCCCATGCCGTTGTGTAAAAATGAAAAGCTATGAGAAGATTATACGGTGGGTTGGTTTTTTTTAGCTTTAACACTGCTTTTGTGCCTCTTGAATTACTAAATCTAGTTGCGGGGAGATAAAAGGGAGAGCAGAAATAAGAAAATATCCTTAAAATGGAGGAAAGAATTTGAAATATTTTGAACCAAGTTTGGTGGTTTGGTTTTTTGAAGTGAATGTGGAGGAAAACCTTTATCAGAAATCGTTTGAAAAGCGTTTTGAGCCTTTGACCCTTTGTGTGCAGCAACAGCAGAAGTCCCACAGCTGGCTGGAGTGATGACTTGGCTGAATGATAACCCTTAACACATTCCGGCTAACCTGTATGTGTCTTAAAATGCAAAACTACCAGCCTATTGAGATGCTCTAATGAAAAGAGCCACCTTAACGGGGCTTTCAGTATGGTCAAATCCAACCCGGTTGAGCGTGCAATTTAGAAACAATATCTGGTGGATGCCTTACAGTGCTCTAATGTGTTTCTTCAATGATTTCTTTTCTTTGACATGCTTCCTGGAAACATCTTTCACTGACAGAGTTACCGGCTGAGGAAGGTAAGCATGTTCATGAAATCTGCTAATTCTTGTTGATAATTCATCTTTTTTTTAATATGCATAACTAAATGGCTTTGTTACATATTGCAGGAAAAACATTACTCGAGCTTGTGATTGAGCAATTTGAAGACTTACTAGTTAGAATTTTGTTGCTGGCAGCTTGCATATCTTTTGTAAGTATTAATTTTTTTTATTTCATAGGCTTCTGTATCACAGAATGACAGATGTTACAATGTATAGGAACTGTACATACTGAAGTTATTATTTCTCAAAAGGTAGAAGTATAAAATGCAGAGTAAATTGCTATCTCTCAAATTAGTTGCCTTGTGAAGAGGTTTCTGTATGCTAGGAAACAAAATCTCAGGGAATCTTTCATTGCATGAGTCATGAGTACGTAACTACACTAGACAGGTATTTAAAAAGTGCTTCTCATTCAACCCAGTTTGCTTTTTTGAGGTGGGATTTCCCAATGCTTTTGTTGGCATTGAAAACTAACCTTGAGTAAGTGTTTAACTGGACATTCTTCTTGCCTTTGAGTTAATCGTTATCAAGCTCAATGTATAATCATTGGAAGACATTTTTGGATGCAATGCAGACTGTAAATAGAATTTACATGGCGAATATTCCAGTTGCCTTCCCTTCCTGATAATAGCAAGGTGACAGTTGTTGCTTTTGACAGTGACAAGAATGATGACGGCTGTGATGGCACCATTGTTGACCAAATTTGGTAACTGACCTTTGGATAGTCTAGTCATTAAATGGACATCTTGCTTTGCATACAGGATTAAAAGAACAAGAACACTTTTAACTTATTTTTTTTCAAAAGCATGTTTAGGCAATCTTTTTACATAATGTGTAAAGGGTATGTGTTTGCTGAAAAACTGGAAAACTGAGCAAAGGCTAAGTATAGGTGGAAGATGAAGGCTGTATGTCTTGGGGAGCTGGACAACACAAACAAAAGTGTGCAGAATATTAAACTGTTTAGGCAGGAGTAAAAGTTTATAGTAGACTTTGCCCTGGAGTTGCAATTAACTACTTTAAAAAAAATAAATACTGCAGCTCTTGGGGGGAGTGGAAATTGTGGTGACTCTTTAGCTAAGGGCGAGCTAATTAGGATGGCCAGAGGAGAATGTACTCTGAAGCTGTTCTGTATGATGGGGGAAGGGTTGCCCTGTTTTGGCTGCTGCAGTATATACTGTGTTGCTGATCCTCCACCAAGAGAGGCTTCAGCTATAGCCACACTGACACCTTTGAAAGTGCTTTGGGTTTTGGTATGCATATAGCATTACCAGGTGAGCAATGATTGGTGGCATTGATCTTGACCGTGGAGACAAATGTACCTTACTCACTCTTCTGTTTCCTGGGGAGGAAATCAGGCTGGCTATAGAAAATTGAATAAACAGGTCATTCAAAATCCTTTTTTTCCTCCTCTTTCCCATTTTCCCCTCCCAGAGGGTGAAAAGGGGACGTATTTTTGTTCCTGAAAAGACAGGAGTGTTTCTCTCATCTCGTGAGATAAATGACAGTACAGAAGTTTGTTAGCCTTTCATGCCAAGGTATGTTATTTGTTTTTATTATAACCAAGTAAGTGAAAAATCAAATTCACCGAACTTTAAGCTTTCATTGCTGAATCTGAGTAAGTATAATACCAGACTGACAGAGGTCGAAGAACGTACACTGCCAAGCCCCTTCAAAAACTTTATTAGTAACTGCATTCTGTTTCTTTTTTCAGTATGCTTAATTTTCCTGTCTAATTAAGAGGAGACTGTAGTCTAATGGAGTGTGGGATAGATCTGGGTTCTCTGCTTCTGTGCAACTGGCATGATATATGACCTTGGGCTACTGCTCTGCCTTTTCTGTCTCCTATTTAAGAGTTATGGCTACCCACTATAAATTGATGTTAGTAGTAAAGATTTTCTCCTCTTGATGAAATTAAAAGAAAAAACTCAATATATTATAATTTTGGTACCTTAATAGCACTTCCCTTTGTGTTTGTTTCTGGCTTTTTCCTTGCTCAGAAGGTTGTCATCTGTTGTCTGTTTTTTCTTAGATTTTAACATTTTTTTTGATGAAAGCATATTGGAGACTTTTGTAGTAGCTGTAAAGAACTGTTGAGTATGTTGATATAAAGACTGTATTGCTGCAAAAATTGGATGTAATTAACTTCACCTAAGTTCTGGTGTTCTTTACCACCTGTACGTCGTCAATTTAAAAAAAAAAGTTGAGGATTCAGGTATGAGGGAGAGGATCTTGAGGTATATAGATTGTTGTTCTGTGTTGTGGAAGCTTTTCTGGTGATTGTGTTGTGATCATAAATCATATTAGATTCTTACTATTAGGACTGCACAGAAACAGCCATCTTTAACATTGAGATCTGCATTAGATTTTTGTGCAGAAACATCCTATCTTACATACAATATAAACTTCTGTGTTCAAAGTGCCTTTAGTGTCCTCTGCTCCCACACCCCCTGTCAGGTATGTGTCAGTAAAATAAATCAGACTAACAGCTGAATCTGTGTCACCCTAGCTGATTGTAGGGGTCACATGCTGCATGTTTGTTGGCTGTAGATACTAGGTCCTACATTCCAAGTCAGAACTGCTGTTACAGATGTGCCTAGTTAGAAGAAGCCTTAAGTATGGCTTTTGAAGAGAAACAATATGAATAATTTTTGATGGTGAGTAAATGGATCTACATATAGGCTTGGACCTTGTCTCAGTGTTCTGTTGAATCTGTGAAGCCTATGCAGAAATAAACCTGTAGAGTGCATCTCAGCAGTTCAAGGGCCTTCATAGCCTGACTTTCTAGGTTGCAAGTAAGAGGATGTTTAATTTTCCATGAGCTGTGGCTTCTAATTCTTGCTACTTGTGTATCATGTACTGAGATCTGCAGTATTTACATAAAGAACAGCTTTCTTTGCTGTATGAATGACTTTGACAAGTTGCAAGATGTTAACTGTTCATCTGACGTAGAATAATTCTTTGGTAAAGTATATATGCTTTAAACAGTGATGTATGCTTAACCCTGCACTCTTCCCTTTGCATCACACCTATAGTGAATTTTCTTCTACAAGATGTAGCAGACTATAAACTCTATTAAAAGCTTAAGTATTAATACAGCATCCTAAGAGCATTCTTCCCCCCAGCCCTTTATTTCTTTGATTCCTAAGATGACTTAGAAGTGAATGTTCTGGGAATGTTTTCTAATACCGGATATCCATGTTTAGATTAAAACAATATATTGTGATTTAGTCCAGAGATTATTATAGCCTGTAAATTAGCGTGAGTATTAACCTAATCTGTGTTAAAAGGTGAGCAAAGCTACTCTTGGAGGAAGTAAGATGTGCCAGTAAAAATGTTGTAGGCTTTGTCCTGAAATCACCCCAAAAGTTACCTGTTGAGGTCAGTAGCGGTGAGTATGTGGCACAAGATAAGGATTGCTGCAGAACATCACACTGACACGCTTTACCTAAACTCAGATTGCTCAGTAGCACCCGAGATACCAGCTGATGGGTAGGGGTGATAAAACTGTGAGAAGTAATTGTGATTCCATTTTACTTTGTAGAAATTAACCTGTGGGTGCTATGTATTTTTTTTCTTACTGCTACACTAAACACAGGAATGTGTTTATTTTCAGAAATACGGAGTAGCATATCTGATGGGTGTTTAAAATCTGCTAACCCAGTAAAATTCTTAATTTTGTACTTATATGTGTGGTCAAGATCCGTTGGGGGTTTTTTTTTGGTTTTTTCCTCCTCTTTCCTTGGGTAGCAAATAAAAAATCTACTGAATAATGGAAATAAAATTGGGAGTTTTTTCTTTAGTATTTCCTGGTGTTCAGTATAACTGACAAGGAACAAGTATCAGGACTAATATAATAGTTTGCATCTGCTTAATTTTAAGGTAATTTGTATTGAAAAGAGAAATTGCTAAAAGAGGGTTTTCTGAGCAGTACTCAGTACTCTGTCCAAAATATACTAAATCTTAATTCATAGTATCCTGTGAGAAGAAAGCTCCCTTAAAAGCAGTCCATAGTTTATATGACCTGCTTTAATTAGTCCAGGGCTACTTTTTGTTAGGATGAGATCTTACTCTCCCAGTTTGCTTTTAAGTTTCCATTGTCAAAATGAAAAATAAACAAAAACCTTGTTAGGTTGCTGACAACAAACTGTTTGCTTTTCCTCTGTTAGTAGTAAGTAAGCCTGCTGGGCAACAGAATTCTATCTTGAAACTTCTATTCTTTTAATTCTCTTTTTGTTACTTAATGATAAATAGTATCTGAGACAACTTGCTTCCATGACTTGCCTGACAATACAGAGATACTTAACTTGTAGAAGTGCAAAAAGCTGTAAGGACACCTCTGTTCTAGCTGTTTTCATCAGTAGTCACCTTATTGCTGGCTGACTTAGGCATTGTACCTCTGCCCCCTTTTTACAAATAACCATTAAAACTAAGTGCTATTTGCCTGTCATTGTGTATTTTTTGGCTTAGTGTCCTGCAGGTCCACCCCATTAGGCTTTGATTAAAATAAGCTTCTGCAAGCCATAGCTCTAGCAGCCCTGAAGCAAATATACTGAATGAAAGTTGTCCTTTAAGCTGCTTACGTTGGCTGTTGGTATGGGACTTCTATGTCTTGCTGTTAATTGCCCTTATATTTTCAGACTTGGATTTCTCTTGGGCATTATCTTGCTCTTTTTTTTTTTTTGGTCCTACTCTTTTAAGCTTCTTAAATACATGGTAACTTTACTTATTGACCATACTGCCTGAACAGTACATTGGAGACCAATGACCTGGAAATTAAGCTGTTCTACATGTGAGTCTTAAAGTGATTAGGGCTGAAATATGGTGGGGCCCTTCTGAGTAGTAGACAGATAAAAGATCTCTCATTGTAAACCTCTCCAAGGTCTTAAAGTGTGCTAATGGAAACTTCCTGACAAGGACTAGATGCCTTCGACAAGAATTACCTAGTCTCTACCAGGCTTCAGCATATGATCTGTTATTACTAAAAACGCCTAGTGAAATACTTGTATTCCTTGTTCTACTTTCTCTTTGGTTTTTACTGTGGGTTTGTTTTTACTTCAGGCTACTATCAACCTGATCTGTTATAGCAATGTGTGTTGTGTATCACAAGTGTCCTAAATGGGGTGTTAATATAGCTGTAGTCTGCTATAACAAAACCAAGAACTCAATGTTTTCTGTTATTTACATGTCTATATTTACTAAAACGTTCTAGAACTAGAGCTTAGATCATTCCACTGTTAGTAATTGTGTGGAAACTTTTTGGGGGAGAAATGTGTGTTGCGGGGTTCCTGGATTAACTAGATACTTCATTTTAATCTGGTCACAGATTGATAATTTTGCCAAAAACCGAACAGTGAAGATCTAAAACAACAGATCTGTACTGTCAGGATCTCTAATCTGAGTTCACCTGCTCCTCTTGAAATAATGGCTTATTGAAACAAAAGATGCCTTGAAAACTTAATTTTGGTTCTCCTTGGCATACTTGAATCTTGCTGTCCTTGCCTCTTTCCTTACCTCTTAAAAGTTGCGGGCTTTCTCAATGTTATTTTACAACACACATGGTCTTTAATCTTAAAAGATTATGGTTTAGCATTGTGTAAAACAGATGTTTTATTCCAGTTAACCTTGTAGGTACCTGCTCTGTTAAGAACATCACAAAATGATTGAATTTACTTGCTTTGTTGGAAGCAAAATGGGCTTTACAGAATTCCAATAAAGGGAGGGAAGAAACAGATAGTAAGCAGCTTTTCTGATGGCAGTCTGTGACCTTGTATATGCTAAGAAAACTGGAAATGTACCATTTGCCTTTTCTGTAGCTCCACTGGGGGCAACAGTGCTGGTGCAGAGTAAGAGCTGCCCGTGATACAAGGGGTAATGTGTGGAGTGAAGACTACAATTTAGACTGTATGACTGCTGTAGTGGGTCAAAGGGCAGAAGTTGCTACTGGGGATTGGAGATGAGTGATGTGGGAGGAGGGAAGAAATACTGAGATGTAGAGAGTGTAAGAGACCCCTACTAAATCTCTTCTCCAGGCGGATTACACAGACCCTCAAAATGTTGTGTTGCCAGTTGGAATGTTTCAGTCTTATTAATCATAACCTGGATCTTATGAGTTTATCCTTTTGTAATAAAAATTTGTTGTTGCATTGGATTTGCTTGACAGTCTGTTTTCTGCTTGAGGCTTTCATGCTGCTGCTCCTTCCTTTTAACATCCTGGAGTGTTTCACAATTGAGCAATAGCTCTGAGCAGCATGTTGGTGGAATTACAGCGCTTGCTTTAGTAACGGTTTGCTTGCTGCAGTCTTCTAGTGATTCAGAGTGCTGTTGCCTGACTACCAGCCCTAATTATCTCAACACGTTGTTCCTATTTACTGTCACTTTCCAGGCTTCCTGTTGCTCAACATGTTGATGAAAAAGTTCTTCCTCTCTGGTCATGTTAGCTTGACTTTCTTCTTCAGTAACTACAGAACTGTGCAGAGGCCCTGACACATACCCATCCAAGTCAAGTGAATGGCAGAAGCCTAAAACTAGAGTGTAATTCTAAAGCAAATTAATTAAAATAAAATTCATGTGAAGCCTTTTATGCAGGTCTTCAAGTTGACTTACTTTTCAAAATCTAGTTTTGAGTTTTATCAGCTACTCAGCTCAGAATTCAACTTCAGATGTAACTGTACAATTCATTTAGATGCTTCAATAAGACACTACTTGGATTTAAATAAGTAGATGCTTATTTTTCATGTGTACTCACTGAAAACTTGTAGAGCTGTTTTCATTTGTGCAAGTTATTGGTGAAGAACAATTAACTTGGTTAAAATTCAGATTCTGGCAAATTATTGGTGTTCTAAATACTCAAATTAATCTGTCTGCATCCTGTTTTATACAGAAATGAAAATTATTTTCTTTTTAAACTTTTCACTGCCATAGCTGTTGTCACAAGTTCTGCTTTATTTGTGAAGCAAAAGTAGCAATATGTTTCCCAAATAAATAGCATGCTCCTTTAAAAGAGGAGCAGCCTTGGAAATGAACTTTGTACTACTACTTTATTACAGATTCTTTTTCTCCTTTTCCATTGCACATTGCCAACTCATTCATGAACTACAAAACTATACCTTGGAAGATAGATGGGTTTCCAAAATTGCTGAAGTCTTAAGCATTGAACCTCAAGCTGAAACTTACCAGGTCTTAAGTTTGCCAGGTGTCTGTGTAAATCAGTTAGTAATTTAAATCATTGTTTCTCTTGCAGGTCCTGGCCTGGTTTGAAGAAGGTGAAGAAACAATCACAGCATTTGTAGAGCCTTTTGTAATCTTACTTATATTAGTAGCCAATGCAATTGTGGGAGTGTGGCAGGTATGCAGATACTTTCACAACATCAAATCACAGACGTTCTGGGTTTTTTTGGTTTAACAGGAAGGACTGTACAGTGCAGTGTCAGGTGCTTCATACAATGCAGGTAGTATGTGTTGCTAGCTTTAGATTATTGAGAGTCAACATACCATGAAACTTCTGGACAGAAAGTGTTGACTTAAAGGTAAAATGAAAGCTTCAGAAGTATTGTCAAAAAGGCAAAGTGCCCATCAGTGTGTTTGGCTACACACGGGTAAACACATGAACTAGGCAGTCCAGAATGAAGGCCTGAATACAGGAAATAAATCAAATCTTGCAAAACTAACAATCAATCAATTGGATCGGCTTGCAATAAAAGGGACTTTTTCCCAACAAAGGAAAGAACACTTGTAATCTAGTTTCTTGTCTGTTTCCTCTTGAGACAAATGCTATGTTTTAGTACATTTATTAATACATTTAATACAGTATTAATTCTTGCTGTTCAGTTACTATAGTACCTATTAAGTGTACGTCTAAAGACTGCACGTCTGTCAAAAGGCAGACGTTTCTTCTGAAAACATCTAAATACAATGAAATTTTTCCTATGTTATCAGCTGTGAGATTAATTAGATGACTTTTTATAAATCATATCAGCAGTAATATTGGTAACATATTCTAACACTTCTTGAGATGCCAAAACAAAATTGTTCATATAACTTCAGTTTACTAATTTGATGACTTCAGACAGGGCACAGTTTGTTAGAACTGTTTTTCTGCAGATAAAAAGTATTCTAGGATTTTTAGGGTAATTTAAGTTCTTTGTAAGGTTAGTTTTGGTTTTGTTGTTTAAAGGGATGGTGTTAATGTGTGACATAATTACTTGCTATCTTAGCATGTTAGGTTTCATGCTTAAAAAAACCAAACAAACCTATCCAAAATAACAAAAAAAAATAAAGAGGAGGAGCCCTCTTAACAGGTTAAAACATGTTAGAGAGTAGTAGACACACTGGAAGCCACCAGAAGTGGCATTGCGTGGCATTGCTGCACGTTCCTGTGCTCTGTTTTGTGCTAGCCCAAGTAAGCTGGCTGACGATTAACTATTGAAAAATTCGGTTTTTAGCATTACCCACCTTGCTGTGCAACTGCTAGAGCTGGTATGGAGGGAAGAGGTAACGTCCATCAAGGGATGACAGCATTGCCCCCTTAAGCGTCATTTTTTATTCAAATCTTCGTAACGCAGTTGTACAAGAATTAATCTTTAACTTGAAACTGAGTTATGGTTCTGCATGTAGTAATTTTAAGCATGAAATGTAAGGTAAAGCTATCTGTATAGTTTGGGGATTTTCTTGTGTAGTTATGTACCCTGTTGTAGGAAATAACCAATTTTTTTACACATGCTAGCATGCAAAGAATACCTGTATATTTATCTCTCTATATATGCAGTGAACTTAATTGTGAAAGAATCGCTGTACAGGTTAAATGACTCATTCCCTTGTTTTAATGGGCATGGAAAATAAGTCACAGTACATAGTCTCCACCCATAAATGTATCTGTTTCTACAGGTACTAGATATGAGCAACTGAGTCATTGCCTTAGCTCTGCCTTCCTCAACCTTTCCTGTCACATGCACTTTACCCAAAGTGCCATCTGCTAGTGCTTCAGTGGTTGGCAAGATAGTCTAAGTACCGTAACTTCAAGCAAACCGGGAACAAAAAGATAGTCTAACACACTGAGCTGGCTATCCTAGCTGAATCATGTTTCATTCTTTCTTATTTCTCCTTTTTTGAAGGAAAAGTCTGTTCAACTAACCTTCCATTTGTGGGACTTTCTTTTGGACCTTTAAGGCTTTGCCTAATGTTAACTCTTAGTTAATCCACAGAAAAGCAAGATCAGCATTGCTGTGCTGAGGAGCAGAATTCTTTTACCTGGTGGAATATGAGGCTAGTACTAATTATAACTTTATGGGTATGTACTGGTATCTGTGTGCTGCCTGGCACTGAGCTGTGCCATACAAATGTTGGTCCTTCAAGCTAGTTTTGGTAACGCTGGTTTTCAGCTACATTGTTGTGTGGAAGTACCTAGTACCTCAACCTTTGAATTTTTGGAGATTGGGTTTCTGCTTTGATACATACAGGAGAAAGTTTTTATTATCTGGAAAGGCTGGTATATATTTGAAGGGTAGACATTCTAAAAACTATGTGTACCCTTACCATTATCTATAATCGTCAGGACTGTGTAACGTTTGTAGTTGTCAATAGGCTGGAAAATGGAAAACAAGTTACTTCTCCAAGAGCTGGGGAAGGAGTACTGATAAGCTGTTGGTTTCCTATGTTGTCTTTTATCTAGGTGGCATCATGATGTTGATAATCAGTCTCCGGTAGTGTTTAACTGAGGGAGATAGGAAAGCTATTGTGCTGGTGTTAGTGGAAATAAAAAGGTTGTCATGTGCGGGAATTCATTTAAGTTTGTAAACTGTTAAGAGACTCTAGGGAAGTTTCTAGTCTGTATGCTCTAATTTCACTTTAGTGTGACTTGATTTGCTGAAACAAAGTTGATAAGACAAAACTCAAACAGTGTATTAACTTGACCCTTGATTTCTATCAGTAAGTGAAATTCAGTAGTGCTAGTCCACTCCAGTCTGAGTCTACGCTGTTCCAGCTAGTGAGGTACAGCCAAGACAAGACTATATCCATGAGTCTTTATTCTGCGTAGTGCGGTTTTTTATGTCAAAAAGCATCCATATGTTACATAGAACTCTTTGTGTGGCCTCCCTGTAACAAAACACAGTGGATATTCTTGATAGGAAGTGCTGCAGGGTTTGAATAAAGAACTTCTAGGTTCTAAATGCCAACTAATATCTGAATTATTTTGTAATGATTTCCAGTCAGCAACCTCATAAGGGGAGGGTCACATAATTTTTGTGTTAATAAACGTAGCTGACATGCATCAGTAGTATTCCTATGATAATGCATTTGAAAAATCAGATCTGACATATGTATTTTTCCTTGAAGGCTTTTAAAATTACACATTTTTGCTGTCTTTTAGGAAAGAAATGCTGAAAATGCTATTGAAGCTCTTAAAGAGTATGAACCAGAAATGGGCAAAGTATATCGACAAGACCGAAAAAGTGTACAGAGGATTAAAGCAAGAGACATTGTCCCAGGTGACATTGTAGAAGTGGCAGGTAAGACTAATTTATGTAGTACATACATGTATTAGCATATTATTGTAAAATTGTTGTGGGGCCTTGTCTTAATGATTTGAGGCCCTGGGGGGAGTTCTCAAAGATGCCGAAGTATATGCTTCACTTATGAACAATCTTGCTTCTGTTCATCTGTAATTACCTTAAATGTGCATTTGCACTGAGGGGATTGTTTTTCAAATTGCTGCTTAGTTTAATTGGTAGGTCTAAAAGCAAAGCATCTTAATTGGAGTACAGGTTTTAGCACTTGACATGACTCTAAAATTTTTTTCTGAAGTCTGGTTTCAGAGTGTCTTAACTTGTCTGTTTTGTATCACAAAATACTCTTCCTTGCTTTTATACATGTTCAGTTTCCTTAGGTTCTGGAATGCAGAGATTTTTCTTTTTTTTAGTCATGCTCTGTTCTTTATCTAAGGAAAGATAACTTCATCTGAAGGTTTTTCCCAATTCTTGTAGTAGCACTGCCTTTCAACTTCTCTTCACGAATGTCTTTCTCTGTCCTCTCAGTTAGTATGACTGCCATGTGACATCATTGTTTTCTCATCTTTCATAATTCTTTATTGCTTCTTTTGCCTATTGCTGTATAGGGGACCACAAATGGAGAACTATACAAAGTAGATCTTCCTATATCTCTGGTGTAAGCATTTGAAGTACCAGTCTTAAAAGATTGGACACTTGCATCAAGCTTTCTAATAACTTAGATTTGCCCTAAAAGGCGTATCTTTATTTGGAAGGAGTGCAAAAATAGAAGTATCATATAGCTAAATCTCCTTCATTTTGCCATGCCAATAACTTTTTCTCTAAACTGGACTTGTCAGTGACTCTAATGTTTCCTATTCCTTCCCAGATAAAACTAGGTGGTTCTTGTTAAGTGTCAGGAGTGATTGCATACTCATATTTTGTAGGTCATTATCAACTGTTAACCAAGTGATTGTTCCTTTGGGAACAATTTAGGGTGTACATCAAACTTTCTTTCCACTAGGGTCACTTTGCTTTTAGAGATCATAGCTGTCTCAAGAGAAGGTAAATATATACCCTTAAACTTGACTATCCTCCTATTTTAATTAGCAGGCAGAGAGAGTATGCACTCAAAATGAAGTTGGTGCTGGCTGGCTGCCCAGCTTTCACTCCTTGAGAAACTTTAACATTTGCTGAGCCCTGTCTCAAGCCTTCGTTTTGTGCATAGGATGATTCAGCTACAGCAGCTCTGGGTAGGGTAATTCAGAGTGTGAATCTCATGAAGGCTGAAGCTGGTTTCCTCTTAGCATCTGTTAGTGAAGAACAAGTATGAATACAAAGTGCTGATAGCTGAAATAAAGGGTGAATTATGATACCTTGTCACTTAACTCTGCTGTTTTGACTCACTATTACTGCACTGTACAGTCAAATCCCTGAGTTCTGCAATGAGATTTTGTTTTAGCAGCTGATGTATTTTGCACCCTTTTGAGGCAAACAGAACTGTATAAATTACAGATTCTGCAGTAGATGCCTAGTACAAATCTTCATCCTGTTTTTAAATGTCAGCGGTAGAATTGTAGTTTTGGAAGCAGTTTACATCATGGGAGTACATTGGGATTGTGTTTTGTGGTGCTTCAAAGCAGTATGGGTAGAACTGCATGTTGATGACTATGTATTTTGTACTGGTTTGGGATATCTCATTAAGGAAAAATGCTGGATTTTGCTCCTCTGCCAGCTGTCTAGAGCACAGAAAACTTTCTGCCTAATTCTTTGCTATTTCAGAAGAAGTGGAGGTTGCATTTTCACCTTACAGAAAAAGACAAAGCTAAATTTTTATGTGAAACACGTGGGGGATGTGTGGGCTTTTAATTACCTTGCTGTATATTGTCAATATCAATAAAATCAATTAGTTGTGCCATCTCTTTAAAAGGCCTATGTCTGAAGGAGAGAAATGAATTGGAAATAAACTGCTGGCTAGTGTACCTATAACACTAGGCTGTCTTTAACATAGTACCCTATTTTTCATAGGATTACTATTGCATTATTATAAAATCTGCTTGTAGAACAGTGTCTGATAGTGTAACACATGTAGAACTGATTTTTTTTTTTTTTTTTTTAAGAAGGACAAACTTAGAGAAACAAAAATTATCCAACTTTCATGACTGTCCTTGAAGATAGGTGGTCTAGCTTGTTAACTGACTGTAGAAGCTTATGCAGGTTAAAATACTCACTTAAACTGGTGGGTCAAACAGTCCCAAGCTAGTCTTAAGCTCTCTTTGTATTTTTATTATATTGGCAAATGTAATCAACTGCAGCTTCAAGTGAAGGTAACTAAGTGTAAGTCATGTGGATACTTAATACAGAAATAAGTGCTTGGGCATAATACAAACTCTGATGCTGAAACAATAAATTCTAACTTGTAGATAGACAATGATGAAAGTTTAATTGTAATCAAACTCAGAAAAGCTACTGAGCAAGTAGAGAAGAGCAATACACTGTGTACCAGCATTAGTGTCAAGACCTGGAGGTGAGAGAGACTGTGTGCATGCCTGTGCCTCAAGTGTAAGAGTACTGCGATGGCCTTTGACATGGTGTTTGCAAAAAGATGACCATGTAGGGAAGTGACAGAGCACTTCATACTAGGATACATATCTGGGTATGGAATTCTAGGCAAAGTGCCAATGACATTTGTGTATCCAGGCAAATATCTTTCAACTGAGTGGCATAAATAACCAGGTGATAGGTTTCTCTCCTATGCTGATATCTAATTTGGAACAACTTTCTACAGGTCTTCCGTTACAAAATAGTTGTATTTAATGCTTTGTTAATTTGAAGTAGCTGTATGTGGGTCTGACACATAGATAATTCTTTGTTGTAGGAATTGATAGATTGGTATTGCAGTTCAGGGGAATTGGGGGAATATATTTGCCTCTTTACATTGCAAGAGTTCCCTGAGAATAAGTAGCATTGAACCATTACCAAAACCGTTTGGTATTTTCAGTAGCTTTGAACCCATTAAAGATAACCTGCTCGGCTTAGCATAACCCAAAAACAGTGCAATAATGCTGTATACTATTACTTTTTATTCTGGCTCTGTAGGCTATTTGTAGAGTTTGACTGCGTTCATTATATAGACTATTCAGTCTGCCTTGTGGCCTTCTAAAATAAAGCTTCTGGAAGATAACTTTCTTTAATTGATCTGTCAACTGTCAACAGAGGAAACGGATGCTGGTTTATTTGACTTGAAGTAATAGGGGGAAACTGCAGGTCTGCATTATCACCTTGCAGTAAATATGGAATAATCCAATTCAGGTTATCCCTCAAGTGGTAGATAACATACTGTCTTATGTGTCTCTTGGGCATCAGTGTGCATACAGATACTGCGCAACACTTGATGAGTAATTACTGGTCCTTATGCCTAGTAGCTAACAAATTCGACATAAATGCTACACTAAAATTTTGCAGGTGTACTAGCAGATACTGTCGTCCATGTTTGCTGAGAGACTGTGCAGACATGAATTTCTTAACCGTATATGTTAGGAAGACTTTCTTCCATGTCCACTTAAGCAGAGATGGTGAAAAAGATACTGTACAATCAACAGGAACTCTTTGGGATGAAGTTGGGGTTACAGGTTTGGTACGTATGCCTTAAATTTGCTTGCAGACCTCTGGTGGGCATAGTTCTCAGAACTGTAGTGTGTAAGGGTTACTAAGATACACTGTTTGTTTCTTAGAATTGATGAACTGAAAAAAAAAATCCAGATGCTGTCCTCAAATGGCTTTTCAGTTTGCCTGTCTTAAAATGGATTATTGCGCTGCTATAAAAGCTCAAGTTTATTGGAGGATGCACTCTAAATTTGTAACTAGTGGCTGTCTTAATAGATTAAAGATGTCCTTTGTTTTAGTTGAGTTCTTGTTTGCCTTGGTTAAAGTAACATTTTAAAGAGAAACTTAAACCAGCATGGCCTTAGTTCTTAGAAGTTTTGTATGAAGTCCAGTCTGACAAATTTGGGAGCAGAAATGAGCTTTGTTCGCTTCCGTTGTATTTTCCTGTCTAAAATGTTCTATTTTAGATACAGCATATCTGATTTTCTGTAATTTAATAAATGAATGTTCATTAGTTGCAATCTGTAAGTGACCAAACTGGAGTTAGAGTAGTTCTTCTTTTCCCTGAAGTGCTAAATGATGGTTCTTGTGATCTGTTGTTACATCTGTAAGTACTCAACAGCTTAAAAATACGGAGTTCCCCGAAGCTGTTGCTTATTATTAGTGTGTATTCCAGAAGACTTAGTTTTAAGTTTATACCTGGCATAAAGTGTGCAAGAACTACTTTCCAAGGCTTTTAATTCTAACTGCAGAGCACTTTTAAGACTCTTCCTAAAGCATAGATGCCTTATAATTAAGGAAAGATAAATTTTGGGGTGAAGAAGATTGGGAAGGAAGAGTCTTCAGGTGAATTATGTCAAACTCCAGTGTGGTTATGAAGAGCTACAAGTTCTCTCTGATAGTATAAGCAACAAATGTTGATGTTGCAGATCCTGCTCCAAAACATCTGGGTCCTTGTGCCTGTGTTACTCTTCTAATAACTAGAATTGATTTTCAGGCTCGGTGCTAGAGATGCAGAAAAAAAAATAATGAAAAGGATGGAGTAAGACTTAAGTCCAGAATGGTGACCTGCTGGGGGCTGTTCTAAAAGCATACTGCTGAGACCATCTCTTGATATGGAAAAAAGTTGACTGCAAGTTGGTTTGTGGTGGTTTTGGTTTTGTTTGGTTTTTTTTCTTTACCTAGTACAAATTGTCAGGTTTGTTTTTTAAAGATGAAGCATGTGTTCTGCTTTTTCTGTAAAGTACTACTTTTGAACCAGAAAAAATATGAAAGTAGGAGTGGTTAATAAATACACATCTGAGTAGTGCTCAAATCTGTGAGCTTCAGTGAGCATTTTGGCTGTCAAACTCTTAACACATCAGAGACAGTTTTGAGATAACCGGATGCAGTCCAAACTCCATTCCATACTCCACTGAAGTCTGGAGTTATGTGAGGTTCAAGTCAGGGCACAGCCTAAACTTGCGTCACTTTCAACACACATTTGAAAACTTAAGAAACACATCTCCAATTTTTTTCCCAATTCTTGTAGCATTTCCCTCCAGAGTTGCCAAACTTCTAAGTAAAAATAGTGAAACTAATTCTGTTTTAGTTGTTTGAATTCAGAACATATCTGATGTTCTATACTCTGATTAGAATCAATAGTGCAGGGGGGTTTTATTATAAGCACAAATAGTACTGAACAAAATGCTTGAACATCAAGATAATGTTCTGTTAATACCATATCACCCTGGCAAAGCAAGCATTTTTTTTTAAGGCTAAAGAAAGCTTGCATTTGGAGCTATGCTGCACTTCAGAGTTCTTACTGTTTGTTCTTCTGTTACCCAAATGCAGCCTAACTTGGAAACAGGACTTCAGCTTTGGTGTGACAGTGTCGTTGTCTACCTGATCTGGCAAAAGCTGAAGGTTAACTTAGCAGTTTGTTCTTTCTGCTATTAGATATTTTTATAGGCTGATAATAAAAAGAGTTTTCAAACTAGAAGACAGTGGTATAGATTCACTAATTAAAAGCTAAAGCTAGACAAATTGAGATTAGAACTAAGTGCAGGCTTAGAGGCAGGGTACCTGTCCATTGACACATCTTATTTAATGTTCTGGTGCCCTCTTCAGAGCAAATGACACTTAAAACTATGTTTTTACAGAATGAGAAGAAATAAAATAGGAATAATTAAAGTCTTATGTACTGTTTAATAACAGTATATCAATTTTTATCAATACAACCCTCAGTTCTGACCTCAAAATATTTTGTTCTCAGAAGGCTAAGCTTTTTCTGTCTTTTTTGTTTTCATTGATAAGACTGCACTATGTGTAAGTGTTCTGTTTGAAATTTTTTTAGCTTCTACCTCTAACAATTCTTAGGTTAAGATAACCACACTTCTGCATATGCTGCACTGTAAGCTCTGTGGATGTTTTCTGTCTGTCCAGAACGCAGAATAGCATATGATAGAGAAAGTTATTTCATGAATGTTTTCTAATATGTAGCATGCATCATAAATGCAAAGAATGAATGTATTAAAATGCATTGTTCTGTCATCTTGGCAGTAAAAGCAAATGCTGTTTTACTAGTATGGTTGAAACTGAATGGATCAGTGCTCTTGCAATCTTTGTCTTCTTGGAAAATAAATCAATCTTACTGTTTTGCAGTGGAAACTCAGACTTAATGTTTCATTGTGACTCTTCAAATTTTGACAATTTGGCACTCTTGGCCTTATATTAAAGTGTAGGTGGACTCAATAATCTTCCTGTTTTGTAGAGCTTCTGACTTTTGGTAGCATTTTATTATACCCTGTTCAGGAAGCGTTAAATACTTAAAACCTGTTACTACGGAAGAAAAATTAAGTTTCTGATGGTCTAAGGAAATCAAACACAATAGGAAGACTAGATTGTGTGCATGCAAGGCAGGGAAGGGGAGCTAAGTTGATCTCGTGTTACGGAAGCTTAATACAAAAAACAGTTGTGCTGCAACAGCTATACTTCTAAATAGAAGCAGTCTGTTCTGTAAGTTTTAACTATTACTGTTGCCCAGCAGAAACAGTACTCAGTTCTGGTTGATCAAAGTATGTAGCATCCCATATGTATTATTTTAAGCTTATTCATTTCAATTCTTAAACTTTAAGGTGATACCTATGCTTCATGTAGGAAGTTTAAATTGCCTTACTAGTAAATATTCACACAATGGTGTCTTTTCTAATTTAGAGGATAAGAAACATATTTTTGGGCCAGAGGGGACTTGAAAATAACTAACTCTTCAAGAGGCTAAAGATCACATTAGGAAAAGTGGTTTAAATAACTGTACCCATAATAATATGTAATGTTGAAAACAGTTAAAGAAAATAGTTGCTAACACTTATTCCTTTTCCCTTTTGAGGGTAAAAACTCATGCATAGTGTATTTTGAATCGGAGATGTTCTAATAGCAGTGTGGTAGGTTATATCTGCTGGATTTGATAGTGTATCTACCCTAGCCTGATGAAATTAGAGCATCCTGATAAAGAGGAGAAAGACCATAGTGTCTTAAAAATGAAAACACATGGAATGTGTCAACAATGAACCTTAATCTGTTAAGACACTTAAAAGGGGGGAAACAACACAATTTTATACTTTAAAAAAATTATTTTTCCTCTCCATTTGATGTTTTATGGAAGTTGTTTTGGGGATGTTTTTACTGACTTTCAGGAACTGTTTGTGTTCCCAAATTGTTCAACCATATGCTGAAATAGTATCCCAGTTCCTCAGAACTTGCCTAAAGAAGAGTTATCAAATTGGACAACAGTGGCAGAATAGTTTAGAGCTGTACTGATAATCCTTATTACAAAAGTCCAGTTCCAACCCCAACCTGCTGATAGCACATATAGGTCAACACTAGCTTTGGTTAATGATAAACATAAATAAGAAAGGGTTAGGTACATGTTGTGTATGAACAACCATTCTGACTTCTACAGGAAAAATTACTCTCATTTACTGTGATTGCTTAGAGGAGCTTTTTGCAAACAGATCACTTTCTTTCCTAAGAAGATGAATTGTTCTTCTAACACATTAACATACAAAAGAAGCAAAACTTTTCACTTCTTATAATGTACCTGTCTGTAAACCTCCTCTTAGCAAGTCTTCAGTTGTGGGAGGGATCAGAGGCAGTTAACAGAGTTGGTATCTGTGTTCAAAGTACACATTTAAAGTAGTAGTTTTGTTTTGAGGACTCTTGTGTATCATGGTGGCTTTGAGGGGATAAAGTTAATATTGCTTCCTGAGCCTGCCATCACCAACAAGGTTGATTAGAAGATCTAGAACATCATTTGAGACTTGAAAGATAAGTATGGCCCTACTGTAGTCTAAAGTTCTTTGTTGATACGCAGTTGTAGCTAAAACTATGTAACAGGGACTGAAATCCATGCAGCTTTAATAGTTTATTTTCCCTCTGGCTTCACTGTTCATAGAATATGTGCCCTATCACTTCCACCCATATTCCTGGGCTGTTTAAACCACAGGCTGATCTAGCCTGCAACATGCTAATAAGGCATTTTGGCTGTAGAGGACTCCCAGTGAGTGTCTCAAATGCTATTCTGACAGAATTCTGAAGTTAAATGTTTAGTATTATTGCTGTCTTGGAATTAAAGACTTTTGTTCATGAGGAAGCCCCTTTGTGGGGAACTGCAATCATTTCTGCAAATGCACACCTGTTTTGCTTGATGTACTCAGTTCATAAGTAGGGTTGTACTACGCTTAAAATCAAACATATATGTAAATGACTGTACATAATAGAGTGGAAATTGACCTATAATATTGCCACAATGCTGGGAGGAGTAGGATAAAATGTGGGGAGCTTTGAACTTGAGAAGAAAAGCTAGAGTGTTGGGTATAATCAGTGGGGATCTTGGCAAGATAACATTGCTAGTTATAGGTAGCTGAAGAACCTACTATTTTCAGATATTAAATTGTCTGTATCTTCAGTGAAAGCATATGGCTTGTTTAAAATGATTGACATAAACTTCAAATTCATACTGCAACTAAATGCTACTCCAGCTTCTGTCAAAGAGTGGAAACTGTAAATTGTCTGCTTCAGTATAGACTCATGCACAGTTAAATGAAATGGATATTTTTTTTTACCCCCATATGGGGGCCAGGTTGTTTTTAAATAGATTCCTTTATTATGTGCTGAAGTTCAGTATTAAAATTCTAAAATATTATCTTTTGCATGAATAAAAGGATTCTATGAATAAAGCTGTAATGATTTGAACCAAATCCTGCTCTTGCTCTTCCCAGAAGCAGTCAATTTTACAGTTAGAGGGCTGTTTTAATCAGTAGTTAAGTACTTGTCTAAACTACGCTTTAAGAACATGTATCTGAGCAGTTTTGAAAGCAGCTTATGTTATTTCTTCAGAGCCGTTGTAGAAATCAAGTGACTATTTGGGATTAAAAACTTTGGTTAAAATAATGATTGAACACACTTCTGCAACTGACTTGCTGTTTTAGATGTAAAACTGCGGGATTATATTCATTTAGACTGTAGCAGCTCTGTACTGAGCAATGCAAATGCATGCTCACCTTCTAATTTCTTGTATTTCAAGCCTTGGGTAGTGGGTTCTGTGGACTGAAATGTAATTGAATTTAAAAGGCCCCCCCAAAACCCCCAATTTCTTTCCAGTGTTAAAAGTGTATGGAAAAAAGCCTTCTACTTGCAGATGCAATCTGCACTAGACTGCTCACTGAAAATTTCCTGTGGGTTCCTATCTGTCATAGGTTGTTTTCCTATCTATATTCAGTTTCAGTTATGCTCATGAAAGTGTATTCAAGACTATAAGTGACTTAATGTCATAGCTGTTATTTTGCAAAGAGCTGTTTAAAATAGTTCTGTAATTGACCCTGATGTACAGCTTTCCTTGCTATTGGAAATGCCTTGAATATTTTGCTACAGCCTTCTCAAACTGAGATGGTGAGTGAATAATGTGTCTTATCTTAAATTGTTGAGATAAACTTAAAGCTGCAGTATCATAATAAATTTAACACTTCAGTTCTGGTGATTCAGGCAATTGATAGTAGTAGTTCTCATGGGAATACCTGATGTTTGAATATCAATAGCCTGCTAGAGCAGGGGTCCCTCCTAGTACTTCAGGTGTTGTGAATATTGTGTTTGAATTTGAAAAACTTGGAGCTGTTCATAAGTAGGTTGGAAAATTGCTTGTACAATTTGCTGTATGTTCTGTCCAGTTACTTGAATCTGTTAAGACTATTTTTTTAACAGCTTCTTCTTTGTGTTATGGAGTGATTAAGTCTTTAACAGCGTTGTCAAATGTGGTAATGTATTTGAGTTGGCTGTAGTTTTCCAGCTGCTTTAAGTACTTTGAAAATGTTTATGCGGATTGACAGGCGTTATACCACATCGCACTGAGGTATTAGCCTGTTGTTCAGTGATATCTGAAAACCAGCTGCTACTATATGTCTGCATACAAACCTCCTCATGACATCAGGAGAGCATATTGAATAGTTTTGCCATTTTTGGCCTAGGTCACGGTTTGTCTAATGCTATTTTCTCTTGCTGCTCAAGGGCACTGTGGCTTAAATTAGTTTTCACATGCTATAATACAAAAAGGGAATTTGTGGCTATTTATTGGATCCCTTCATATGCATATGCTTACAAAAACACGTGTCTAAGTCTCCAAGCAAAACTAAGCAATCTTTTGCTGATTTTACTGGTTGGGGTTTCCTTGACCTTACAAAAAGTCACGTGGTGCAAGTTTACTTAACATTTGAAGTAGCACTTAATTCTCTTTTCTTCAGCATTTTGTTCCATAGTTTTCCTGTGTGAGTGGTTTTATGTTCTAAGGCTGTAACACCACTGCAGAGTTTTTCGTGGTGTTATTTGTTAATGTGCATTATTGCTGTCAGTTGCATAAGCAGTTCCTGCAGGAATTGCAGCTTGTTTAACTTTACTGCAGGGACACAGTCCATTTACGGAGAAGACCAGCTCTTTTTAGCTAGTTATTCTCCCTTCTTGGTTTCTTTGCATTATTTTATAATAAAAAGGAAGTTGACACTTGAGTACTCACAGTGCTAAATTATGTTAGGATTGTTTGATTATATGCATTCATTGGTAATATTGACATGCAGAATGTAGACACCCCCCCCCATGAGTCAGAAACATGACTCTGATTAATATGCTTTAGCCAGTTAATTTGCTTGCAGACGTTTATTTGCAGTAGTCACAAAATGGTGGAGCTTTACTTTTTTCTTAAAAAACAGGAAAAGCTAGATAAGAGAAAGTAAGAAGGTGGAAGAATTAATTCAGGGATGGTAGAGATGGTGGAGCTAAACTGGCCACCACACAGCTCTGGCAACTGACTTCATTATTCTCTGCCATCTGCTGCCTTGGTGTCTCAGACACTTGCTAGTGGAGGTTTTTTGGTTTGTGGGTGGGTTGGTTGATTGGGTTTTTTCCCTCCAGTGTTGTCTTCTGCAAAGTAGAAATACAGATGACAAGATAAACATAGCATAGAGTTTCGTGAAAACTTTAAATGGGATAAGGATTGTGATATATTTCATAGAGTAGCATTACTGAAAAATAAAGCTAGTGTATGATCTGAAATTAACTTCCAACTCTGAAACACCTGGCAGTATTCAAAGCATAACATTAAAAGAGCAGATTTGCAGAAGCATGTTATTCTCACAGTTGGTGCCAAAGAAAAGGAAAATACAACTTCTTTTAGTTTTTAAATAAATAAATGTGGATAATGCTCTGATATTGGAGAGCAGAGGACTGACTTTGGGCACAGAGAAAACAACCAGAAGACTTTCCAGGAGCAGTCATTCTGAAAAGGAAACTTGATTCACCTTAGCTATGGGTTTTGCTTGTTTATAAGTACATGTTCTGAAATTGATTTTTCTCTTGAGAATATTTTCCCTTTGCTCTCAAGTGGTAGTCACGTGATTAGAAAATCCAGTGATTTGCAACCTCTTTCTTTGAGGTTAGGTAGGGGTAGGGAATCCTGAAGGCAAATCTAAATTGCTGAAGTATATCAGATACTCAGAAAACTGGAATATTGCAAACCACAAAAGCAGTAATAAGCTGTTAGTAACTGTTCAGTCATCTGAAGGTTACTGGAAAATCCTTTTCCTGGCTGATAGAGGTAATAGTACGCTTGGTTAGAAATCTCTCAAATAGCAAAATTCTAACTTTGTCTTGTTCATGTCTTTGTAGTTGGAGACAAGGTTCCTGCTGATATAAGAATTACTTCTATCAAATCTACAACTCTAAGGGTAGACCAGTCAATTCTCACAGGTATAATTTCTGTGAATTTTGGATAATTATGTGCATAATTGAAAGTGCCGTTTCACTGTTTGTTTAGAATAATCCATTAGAAACAAGCCTGTAGCTATTCAAGCACTGTGTTGCATTCAAGTGCAGTAAATTTCTGATCTAGTAGCTTAACTCTTAGAGTGGCTGAATGTGTTACTTCATCATTATTGGCTTTACATGTTCACTTTAGTGGGACGAACATTCTTAGTGAGACTAGTAATGCCTTTTTGGTCTGTCTTTCCTGCCGCCCTGAGACACACAGTAGTAACTTGTGGGAGACTAAAAAAATGAAGAATTTCTATTCTAGTTTATGCAACCTTCTAGGTTGGAACATCTTGTTACTGCTCAAATATGAAAGTATGGAAATCTTACTAAATGTCTTCTGTAACAGTTACCCATTTTCTCTCACAAGAGAGTAACTTTTTTGAAATACAGGCAGCTTGCTGTTACTAAAGACTCGGCACACTAAAGCCTTATTTGCTGAAATTCTGTGCGTGCACATTCATGTGTTTTCTGGTACCGTCTCTCAAGTGCAGGACCTATATTTAGAGCACTTCTCAGATTTGTTGAAAACAAAATAAAGTAGCAGTACTTCTGAATATAGGAAAGAAGCTAGGAATCAACCAAGCATGCTATAATATTTTTCTCTCAGCTGGAACATGAAGATCTGTCTGCCTGTTTTGGTAGCATAAATTAATGTTAACTAGTCCTGAATTTTAAAACAGTAAAGTATTCATAAGAAACCTATTTTTAATCCTCAAATCTGTCTTGAAACAGACCCCAAAGTTTCGCAGTACAGATCCTGAATAGCACAGAACTGATCAAGCTTACTTATGTTTAGCATAAGAAAATGTAGGCACTCCATGTTTGTCAAACTATCAGAACTGAAGTAAGTAGAAGAAATCCACCAAAAGCCTACATAAAGGGAATAATTCCTTGTCTTTAACAGAATTATTTTTTAAAGAAAATCTTTTCTGTTTTCAGCCTATTTTAAGTTGATGCTTGAGTCTCCTAAGCAATAAAGTAGGACTGAAGTCTAAGATGCTACTTAACAAAGCTTTTAAAAGTAGGAAGCTTTGGCTCTCTTGAGCTTACAAAAAGTAGTGTGCTCTTGGCTTCAGTCACTGAGTTACCACCTTGTGAAATCTGATGTAATTAACATCTGTTTTTATAGAAAAGAAAACTTTCTATACCTGTGTGACATGTTTATAGAAATTGATATATTTAAGGTCTTTATGGAAGAGTTCTCTGAAGACTTCCAACTAAAGGAGTTAACTAACAGATGCCTGCATGACACGTAAAAAAAAAAAAATTCTGCCAGTAAAACTGTGATGTACACCATGACAGATGTATAACTGTGGTAACATCTAATTATTTAAATGAGAACATACCTCTTACAGTGCATAGACAATAGAAATGCTCGTTTCTGCATAAGAAGCACACAAAACATCTAATTCATGCAGTACATCTTCCTACATTAAAAGGAGGAGTGGAGTACCAGCTGCTTACTTTTCTTATTCCTTCAAAGATGTGTATGCTGACTATGTAAAATGTTTACTTAAATCCTTTCCTGTTTTCATTAAAAGCCAGCCATTCAATCTTTTTGGTCAGCTGAAATACTTCCTGTTTCACTTAAACAATTAAATAAAATCATTTGAGGAAAGAAGTTTGACATCTTAAAAAAATTTAGGACTGAGGATTATAACTTTTTGATTCCCTACAGGACTCAAGATGATACATGTATAATCTCTTCTTAAGACTACTGTCTTTATTTTAGGTGAATCTGTGTCTGTTATTAAGCACACTGACCCTGTGCCTGATCCTCGTGCTGTAAACCAAGACAAGAAGAACATGCTTTTTTCTGTAAGTTATTTGTTCTGAAACTTTCAAAACTCTTACAATACTGAAGCTGATAAACAAATGTGCAGAACTTCAGGACTTCACCTAAAAGCTGTATGACTTCTGTGCTGTATTCTCTATATGCATCTGTATGCATGTCTCCATGTACATCGAACTGGAAGATTTCAAAATTAGAAGTAACTTTTAATAAAAGCTGTCTTCAGGCAAGATGCTTGTTGAAACCAGTTTATATGAGGAAACTGATTTTTGTCCTTCACAAGAAAGTCTTGAAGGGTGGAGCACATGCACTTTTAAAGTACTTCTATACTACTTTTCTAAAGTAATAGTTCTTAAGACTGATAAGAATGCCCACACAAATTGTGATATTGTGTTGCTAAAATTGAGAACTAGCTTTCTGTATAAGAATGAAACATTTTATTCAGATCTGTTTAAAGGAAGCATTGAATGCCTTTCAGATAACAAAAATAACAATTCTCTTTATTGTTGGTATGCTCCTTGTAGAAAATCTTGTCCTTTTCCATGTCAAGTATGTTCACACAGGGAGCCCCAGAGAACACATCTGTTACTCACAGTAAATAGCATTAAGTCTGGCAAAATACAATCCTAATTAAAAAAAAAAAGGAAAAACACACTTAAGATTCCAATTGAAATACATACTGCTTACGCAGCAGCTGTGTTTGACTGTGCTGCTTATAATAGATCAATACTGATTCATTTTGAGCCCATTCTGTGAGCAGAAATTCTACACTTATTCCCTTACAAATACTGGGGCAATGTCATTCTCTTCCTCTTTACCTTTTTCTATATCCTAGCTGAAACACAGTCTGGACTTGTATAAGGGTTTTGGTTTTGGGGGGTTTTGTTTTCTTCATCAAAACCTGTTTATAGATTGACAAGTTTTCTCTTCCCTTTTCTTTATTTACATTAGGGTACTAATATTGCTGCTGGTAAAGCTATGGGAGTGGTTATTGCAACAGGAGTAAACACCGAAATTGGCAAAATTCGTGATGAGATGGTGGCTACCGAACAAGAGAGAACCCCGCTCCAACAGAAGCTGGATGAGTTTGGAGAGCAGCTGTCTAAAGTCATCTCGCTTATCTGCATCGCTGTTTGGATAATAAACATTGGTCATTTCAATGATCCAGTTCATGGTGGCTCCTGGATTCGAGGTGCTATCTATTACTTCAAAATTGCTGTTGCTCTTGCTGTTGCTGCTATTCCTGAGGGTCTGCCTGCTGTCATTACCACCTGCTTGGCTCTTGGAACCCGGAGAATGGCCAAGAAGAACGCTATTGTTAGAAGTCTTCCCTCTGTGGAAACCTTGGGTTGCACCTCAGTTATTTGTTCTGACAAGACTGGTACGCTGACCACGAATCAGATGTCAGTCTGCAGGGTATGTTGAACTAACTTCTTCTGTTTTTCTTTTTCTCTTCAGCCACTCTGTTTGAATAGTCAGCATTGCTTGAATTCTTTTGGTGGCAAGTCTTTTGGTTCTCATATCATCAAAATCTTGCTTTATTTTCCTAAGATAAGCTTCCACTTTTAATTCAGTTTTCCACTGTGTAGTGTTTAAGCCTTTTATCTCTTCCCTTATTTAGTCATGGCCAAAAATAGCTGTACCCACATTTGATGGAAGAGAAAGTTGTTTGCAAGCAGCTTTCCATTGATTTGTCTGTAAGCCATTCAGTCTACTGGTAATTATTTAGTATGATTCCTACCTTTCTGAAACAGGATAATAGTTACACTGTAGAAACAGGATGTGTGCGAGTGTAAAACACTTGCCTCTTTAATTTAGCAAGATGACAACAGTGGAGAAACTTAGCAATGAGAAAAAGGTAGAAGATTTGTTACAGTAACTTGGATAGTCTAAGGTGTTTTCACTACTGAGTGGTTCTACCTTTATTTGGTTATCTTATCTTCAGTAGCTCTTACTGATCTGATGTAGATCACTAGTGTTTTTAATGTGCAATGTTGCATGACTAATCTGGCAACTTGCAAGTGCGGTTGACCCTGTCATCAGCGTTGCCAGGGTCATCTTCAATGTATGGCATATTTTTAGGTAAGCATAAGTTATGTGCCCCTCTTCCCTTCCCCCAGTATTCTTTCTAGTGTTGATTAATTTGGGACTTCTATAGCTAGTTACTTAATGTTTGTTCAGTTGCCAGTTCTCTGTGCTTCCCATATACTTGATATTCTGTGTAGGAATTTTATGGAGAAAACAAGTTCTTCTGTCTAATAATTGTAGATGTTCAGTGGCGTAGGAGCTCTATGACATCAAATGTTCAGAGTCATTACACTGGGTTAGAATTCCAAATGTGTAACTGTTGAGCACTGCACACCAGTGGCAAAAGTTTGTAAGCCTTAAGCACTTTATTCTCATGTGATTGATGGCTTTTTCTTTCTAACTGGTGGTTGACTCGTTCTACTTCCTTAGGTATTGTAGTATTTATACCTAAGAGACACAAAGCAGCTGCTCATCAGTATTCCAGAGGAGGTTACTTGCAGTAGAGTTGCATAACTGCCCTAGTCTTTGCAGGGATTTTTCATCATGCAGATGCAAAAAGCAGAAGGCTTCCTGGTTAACTCATCATTTAAGTTGTGTTTATTTAAAAGCTCAAAATGCTCTACTCCTTATATTTAGAGGGCTAAATGTTTTATATCTTGTGCAGTACAGCTTCCTTGGTTCCTTGTTAACCTCTGACAGCTACAGAATAACCTTAATTGCAAGATTTTGCAAAATGTAGCAAAATCCTAATACCTGTAAACAATATGCTTATTCTTGGTTTTACTCTGAGAGATTGCTTAGCTTTCTAAGAAGACTGGTTTACAACAGTAATTCCACTTGGAGTTTTAGTTCTCGTGTTAAGTAGTAACTCCCAAGTGTCCAAAGGAACCCTATACTGAAATGTTTCAGTCAGAAATGATACTGCTTTAGGAGGAGACTTGAAGGATTGTTTTAATGTCTTCCTGTGCTATCTCCCTCTGAGAATGAACTTACTCTGCTTTGTGGGCTTTTAATTTATCAGCTTGTCTAGCTTTTTGATTTTTAAAATCACTCTGAGGATTATAGGGTCTCCAGACATTGATGCAGATCAGTTACAGAACACCTAATTATTAGGCTGTATTTTGTGAAGATGCTTGCCTAAAACATAAGGCAGCACAATGAGGGGAAAGTAGGACATTGCTAAAATGTGGTATGGCAAAATGGCTTATACTAACTAATGGGTAAGAAGTTCCATTAAGATATACTATCAATTGGTGAGAAATTATTTGCTTCTCTACTACCACTTTAGCAAGTCACAGTAAGAGTATGACAGCTTCAGGCACTATGGGGTTTTTTATCTCTGTCTTCACAGATGTGGTTCTGCCTGCAGCTCTCCTAGAAAGGAAACAGAAACAAAGGAAAGACAGATGCAGGTGTCTTATGGGGTACAACTGCATCCTTCAAATTGATGTCTTTATTTGCAAATAACATTTCAGCCTGTGCTAGAAGGGAACTTGAGCTGTCTGAATGTTTTCAAGCTACCCAGTGCTACTGGATGGCAAAGTGACTTATAGCTAGAAAACGAGGACAGGAAGCAGTTTCACTTAGTGGCTGGTATTAAGGGAAACTGGCTATAGTCTGACTCTTGCCTAAAACCTCACCTCTTAGATCTAGAAGCTTCTTCTGTTTGTGGATGCTTTTGTTTTTACTTTGGCAAGAATTGTCAGTTTCCAAGCTGCCCTATGCTGCTTTTGATTGGAACTGCTGTTTCAAACTTGTACATGAGAATTAATTTACAATTCTGAAGCCTGGGAAGATCTTGGGTATAGTCAGGATTGTCAAGTGGATGTCTGAGTGGTCTTCACAGATGAAGTTAAGCATACATAGTTTATGTGTTTTTCAACTCTGATGTAGTTGTGGCACAATTTAGTTTTCAAATGAGATCTGTTAAGCAGAAGTGCTTTTTTCTGTACTTCTAGCTTCAGTATAGGGAGCTGTTCAAACATATACGGGATCAAAGTGCAGAGCATTGTATCTGGTTTTGCCTAGTTTGTTTATTCAACCTGAACTTGCCTCTTGTACCTGCTTGCTTCAGGCCTGTTTAAATCTTTTGCATTAATTATTGTTCAAAGATAGTAACGCTTCTAACTCTAATTTCAGATGTTTGTCCTGGACAGAGTAGAAGGAGATAGCTGTTCTCTGAATGAATTTACTGTAACTGGTTCAACCTATGCTCCCATGGGAGAAGTGTAAGTGTTCTGTTGAAGTTAAATATTTGTCTGTTTATGCATTGATTATTACTTTAGGTTTGAAAAGTGATGCATGTAATAATATTCAACAGTGGTTGTTAATAAATGAAAGCTCAGCCAGTGAGAATGCACACTGAAGGACTGGGGGGGGAAGTAATTAACAGTAAAAGGAAGTTAAATTCTAGAAAAGTAAACCTTCATGAAACTTAATATAGTATCCAATATTGCAATGTTCCTTTTGATAATCAAAAAATAAATTAGGGGTAAGTTGAGAGGATTTATTTAACTGAAATCTTGCTGGACTGAGATTAGCTATCCCAGTGCTTCAAACTGAGGTTTACTTTTTTATTTGAAACAAACTGCATAAATCTGCACAGGTAAGCCTCTGTTCATCTGTGAACACAATGTTTCCAACTCCCCTGCCTCAGAGAGGTTAGGAGGTTTTTTTTCTAAAGCATTTTATGAATGTGTTGGAGTTAATTCTTAAATTCTTATACTGTAAATTCCTGTCCCCTGTCCTCAGTAGTTTATTGGACTCGGTGCATCTACTTGAACAGATGTGTGTTTTGTCTCAGCCTTTGGTATTTGAGCTGGTGTTAAACCCACTCCCTTAGGAAAGGAATTACACGTTTGGTTTACTTTATCAGTTGTGAGTCTCTTCTAGTAGGATAGGTGGTTCATCCTGACAACTTCAGGAATTTTTAGGGCTCTGCTTCTAGGAGAGCTGCTTCTTACTGGATTGTTACAGCTCCTTTTACTTGGCCAGCCTTTCAGGTGTTTTTAATCTTACTGCTTCAGTATTACTTGCAGAAAAGAATTCTACTATGTATAAAGTAGAATTGAGATTCAATTATTGTAAACATTTCAGCCTTGTGGAGTTTCACATGCATGCCTCTGACTCCATGCAGTCTTCACCGATCTCAGTAGTAATTATCTCTGTTTAATTTTCATACCAGTCAAGACCATGGTGTTCTCAGCAGCTTGAAGTCTTAATTCCCCAGTTCTCTTTCGTTTCAAAGCTAACTGTTGTCAAAAGCTTACGCTTTTGTTTCAGGAGATGGCATTTACTTTAGGCAAGGTGACATTCTAGATCTTGTAAAGCATCCAGCTGTTATGGTTTAGCTGGTCCCGCAAGAGCTCTAGATAAACAAAATAATAAAATATAGTGTGGTGACAGATGTCAAGTATAATAAGACAGTCATCAATGTATGTTAATGTTCTGGTTTTACTTGCTGAAATTGGGGAAATGTGAACAAGCATGTTAATCGCACTGCATTCACGTACTTAAAGAACTTTCTGTGAAAGGGAAATTACCACAGAAAGGCTGTTATTGGAGCATAAGGAAACAAATAGCTAAATTCTCAAACCTTGAGGGCTGATTTAGTTCTGCTTTTTAAATCAGTGGCTTTGTAAGGATTTTAAGTAAGGTGACTGACTTCACCTTGGATTGCAGACTGTCGCTGAAAACAGTTTTATGGGGTCCTCAGGAGGCAATCTAGTCCATTGCACTACCCAAAGCAGGACCTGCTCTAGATATGAACCATTCCTGACAGATGTTTCTTTGTTGTACTTAACTTTGGATGCTGTTGTCTTCCACAGCTGTATAGGCAGACTACTGTATTTCATAACCATTAAGCATTTTTGCAATAAATCAAGAATTTTTCACTTACTCTTAAATCATTTGATACATAACTTTCCTTAAGATGCATTCAGAATATAAAATTACAAATATTTCTTACTGAAAAACTAAAATGTCATACTGACTGATTTCCCAGGGATGTTAAGAGATTGTTGAACAGTTTAGAGTAGTTTTGTCAGGTCTCAGCACATGCAGTGCGCATGCTTACTTGCAAACTGAGAGCATAATACTTAACAATAATTAAGTACTGCAGCAAAAGCTAGCAGATTGCATTTGACCTTCAGATGAGTTCATCTTTAGCTAATTGGAAAGCCTGAAGTTTCAAGAAAAAAAAACCAAACACTTTATCCAGAACTGACCCCAGCAACTTAGACTCCATGTGCACTTGCCATTCTTCAGAAATTGTTAAGGAGCACACAGACAAGAGGGAAAAAACCCAACCAAACAAACAGAACAAACCTGGTATAACAAGTTGTGGATATTCAAATATGCTAGTTTCCTTCAGGTTCAGAACAGGTGATAACAGGAAGCATTAGCTGTGATAGATGAGGTGACAAACTGAGAGCTGCTGGGATGTTTAAGGAGTTGAGAGTTTAAAGCCACTGCTTATGGCTGTAGAATTATATGCAAAACAAAACTTTAAAAGCATACTTGTTTTCTTAAGATGCATTTTGTTCACATGCTGTGTTACACAACACTGGAATTTGTTTGCGGTACTACAAGAGACTGAACAAAAGCTTACATAATCAGACATGTCATAGTCTATGTTACGAATTCTTACAGAGTAGTGATCCATGTCTTTCTACCACCAGATCTTTTTTTCCCTCCTTGAGAGCTTTAATGAAAGATGTTGTATATGAGTTGTGTTGCTAATTTTGATGGGGGGGCAATAACAGTATTGAACACTGTCTTGCTTCTTTTATGCTTACTCTAGAAGTATGCTAATGTTCCAGAAAATGAATTCATTTATTATCTATTTCCAAATGTGAAAGCAAAGAAGGTGCTTCTTTTTTGTGATATCTAAATGGTGCATTACTTGAGGAAAATGTACCTTCCTTCTTTCTAGAGACTTCAAATATTCATCATTAAGTGTATAAGACTACTAGAAAAAAGTGTTTCTTTTTCTAGTGGAATTCGTATTGTGAAATGACTTAGCTTTTCATTGGTTTAGGAGGTTCACATATGGTACAGATTAAATTTTAAGAAATTAAGGAAGCCAAATCTGCTTTTATGCTTGACCAGTGCATGTATTTCATGCATGGCAGTAAATTTGCAGAATGTGCAGTAAGGTTAAGGAAGCTAAACTCCTAAGGTATCCAACAACATGCCTTTCCTACTTGGAACTCCCCTCCAAGTCCTGCACGTACTCTAATACTGCTTTCGTATGCCTCTTCACTAAGCTCTTCACTTCTCTTCTACATTGCTATGTGACTGGCACTGGAGGAAATAAGGTTTTGTAATTCAGGTAGTGATTTCATTGACAATCATGTCATTCTGTTCATGACTCTGATCTAAATTTCAGAACTGACCTTTATCAAACCTGCTCTTCTCAACAATTTCTGGTTCTGTAGTTCCAAGTCCATAGCTAACAAGCATTGTACTATATGGAAATACAGTAAAGGGATTAAAGAAGGTGAAAAGGTGAGATGCTAATACTAAATAACTAACTTAAATCTCCCCCTTTTCTTTCTTTGGAAAGGCATAAAGATGACAAACTTATTAAATGTAGCCAGTATGATGGCCTTGTGGAACTTGCAACGATCTGCGCGCTCTGTAATGATTCCTCTTTGGATTACAATGAAGTAAGTACATATCCTAGAACAGAGGAGAGTGTGAGAATGAGGATGTTTGTTCTGATCTGTCTATGGTAATTCCTTTCAGTGGTAAATCCCCTTCTAAGTCAAGGTGCAAGAGTATTTAGGTCCTCTTAAGTATTAATTCTGGGAGTGACTTGTTTGTTGAACACTGAGAAAACTAAAGCCAAGCAGCAAGTGTAATCTGAAACTTGGAGATCTCCTGCTGTGTAGCATGCACTGCTACTTTCTTGCCTTGCCTCCCCTTGCCTTCTTAAGGTTGCTGCATCTCATAATGACTTAAATGGTTGATGATATGATAAAGTGCTGACATCCTTCTCTGCCCTGCAAAGCTGCTTTTTAAAAATAGGTTTGCTTGTTTTGTAAGCCATAGTAAGTCTTGTGTTTTTGTTTGCTTTGTGTTAACTAAAGGCTAAGGGAGTATATGAAAAAGTTGGTGAAGCCACAGAAACGGCACTTACCTGTCTGGTTGAAAAGATGAATGTATTTGACACAGACTTGAAAGGACTTTCTAGAATTGAACGTGCAAATGCTTGCAACTCGGTCAGTACTCTTTTATCTGGAATTCATTGGGGAGTGAGTTTTGTAGTATGTATTATTTAAATGCGTTTTTGTACTATTGTTTTTTTAAAAGGTGATAAAACAACTCATGAAGAAAGAATTCACTCTGGAATTCTCAAGAGACAGGAAGTCTATGTCTGTCTATTGTACACCAAACAAACCAAGCCGCACATCCATGAGTAAGATGTTTGTTAAGGTCAGTTCCTCCCTTGAGAAAGTGTAGCTGTGGAACAGCTGTAAAGGTAGCACAACAGGAAAAAACTATGGCTCAACTAACTGCAGCTTGAAGTTGAAGGAAGGACTTTGTAATTTGATCAAATGCTGTAATGGAAAGGGTTTTATTAAGCTAAACTATGTTTGGGGGTTTTTTTTTTGCCTCTGCAGGGTGCTCCTGAAGGTGTAATTGACAGATGTACACATGTCCGTGTTGGAAATGCTAAAATACCATTAACCTCAGGAATTAAACAGAAAATAATGTCTGTCATTAGAGAATGGGGAACTGGTAGAGATACATTACGCTGCTTGGCTTTGGCAACCCACGACAATCCACCCAGAAAAGAGGAAATGAATCTTGAGGACTCCTCAAATTTCATTAACTATGAGGTAAGTTTAGTAAAATATCCTTTTAATACTTCTTTCTCTCCCAAACTGGAGAATGGTGACTCCTTATGTTTGATTATTTCTTGAGGAAGTTATGTCTGAGAACTTGTTCTTCCTGGGTGTTTTTGATGTCAGATGCCATAGTTAGCCATGTGTGTGGAGGGAATGTTCAGTTTAAGAAGAGACTGTTTGTGTCTTTGAAGAAACTGTGTTCTTGATGGCTGGTATAGATGCTGCTGCTTGGCTAAAAGTATACGAAGAAACCAGTTACAGCTAGCTGCGAATTGTATTATTTTACATAAGTACTTAAGGTCCTCAGGATCATAACACCTTAAACTGTTCTCAGACACTGACTCTGAAAAATATTCCAAAAATTGCATTGTGGTTTCAGCTTCAATGATTTTCAGTTTGAAATTGCTCAACTGCAAGACCTCTTTGGGGATTTTGTGATGAAACATACCTGTCATTCTGTGCTCTAAGACTCAAGTTCACTTCCCTGCCTCCATGCTGTCAGCTGCAAAAGCTCAGTCCATGATTATCATCTTAGCTACTCTGTAATTTTCCAATGAAATCTGTATCTGGGATTTAGGGGGGGGGGGGAATGACAACAGTTGTATGAGAGTTTTTGGCTTGTGCTCAGTGCTTCTGGCACTGATTACAAAAACGACAGACTTGACTGCTTGCAGGTTGAATTTGCAAGGCTGACAACCAGAGCACATTTTAACTAATAAAACGAGTGCCTTTGTAGCAAGATATGTTTGGAAAGGTAGGGTCCCATTTCAGAGTGTGGTCATGCTTTGGGAATTAACTGTGTCCTCCCATATGCTCATCATGTAGAGGGTACCATGTAGCGTTGTGATTCCAAAAGCATTAAATTCTTACTTACCTCCTCTTACTTGCTAATGTGCATGTAGATTTGTGACTTCTCAGTTCTTCTCCAGCTGTCTGAATTCAGTGTCAGAGCTAAAGTTCTGTGGAGACTTAGTATGGTGAAACAGATAACCTCTTTGAAGTAACCCTTTCAGGGGAAAAAAAAAACTTGACAGAAGAGCAAGTTATATTGTTAATAATACACTGGGTTTGACCAAATGGTGGGATGACATAGGCCTCTGTCTTAATTGCTCAATGTAGAACCACGTAATATTGTGGACAAGGAGTAAAAACAAATGTCACTGCGCTGAGAGAGATTTAGCATGCAAGCAGAATGATTGTTTCACTAATGTCAGATGAGAAATCTATAGGATCTTGCACTAAAACTTGGTGCTGTCTTGTTTCAGACCAACTTGACCTTTGTTGGCTGTGTGGGTATGCTGGATCCCCCAAGAATTGAAGTAGCGTCATCTATAAAGCTGTGCAAACAAGCTGGTATTAGAGTTATTATGATTACTGGTGATAATAAAGGTACAGCAGTAGCTATTTGCCGTCGCATCGGTATCTTTGTGGAAGATGAAGATGTTTCTACAAAAGCCTTTACTGGTCGTGAATTTGATGAACTCTCGCTTGCTGCCCAAAGAGATGCTTGCCACCATGCCCGTTGCTTTGCTCGTGTAGAGCCTTCCCACAAATCTAAAATTGTTGAGTTTCTGCAGTCTTTTGATGAGATTACAGCTATGGTAAGTAATTGAACTTTTACTAGGTTTGAAAGGCGCACGCTGTGTTTAAACCCCAATGATGCCTTTTCAGACTAATACCTTGTTCTGGAAAACACCTGCTTCCACATTTCCCTGAACTCAAAGCCTCAGAATAGTTCTGCATTTAAGTGATTTTTAAAGATCCAAAACCACACCCAGTGCAAAATTCCTTTCTGATCCTATATTTAAGTACCCGCTTTTGTTTGGTTGGTTGGTTGGTTTGGGTTTTGTTTGTTTGTTTTTTACTTTAAATTCTTGTTTTAGACTGGTGATGGTGTCAATGATGCCCCTGCATTGAAGAAAGCAGAAATTGGAATTGCTATGGGTTCTGGTACTGCAGTGGCTAAAACTGCTTCTGAAATGGTTTTAGCAGATGACAATTTCTCAACTATTGTAGCTGCTGTGGAAGAAGGACGTGCAATTTATAACAACATGAAACAGTTCATCCGTTACTTGATCTCCTCCAATGTTGGAGAAGTTGTTTGGTAGGTTTAAAATGTTTGTTTCTTTGAACTAGCATAGTAATGATGAGTCTTCTGTTATTCATTTAATTCCAGTATTTCTCACTAAAACTAGAGAAACAGGTTCTCTAGGTAATTGATCATTGTGATTGTGCGGAAGTCTGCACACTTCTAGCCTAGTCTTTACTGGAGAATTTTAGCATACCACAAAAGATTCACATTGCATTGCATATAATGTTCTAGCTCAGTAGGTGGCTAAATGCTTTACAGTTACTTCTGATCGGAATAATTCTCTAGAATAGGAAAATAAAAACCTTAATCAAATATTACAAGATCTGGTATTTCAGATAACTTAGTCACATATATAACTGAGATGTTCGTTTAATGTCAAGTTACAGAAGAATGTGTCTTATGTGTCTTTGGAAGGAATGGTGACCCAAGGCCACAGAATGCATTTCTGGTAACAGAATGTAAATATTGATCTCCTAACAGTTACTTATATCAAAGCATACTTTCTCCCAGAGTGGAATGTAATGCAGTAATTGTCTTCCCTTGTTTCTTGTAAACTTTAAAGCTGTCCTTCATATGGCTCTTGCTGCAGACCCTGTTTCTGTTCTGTTTATTCACACAGGCTTGGAGCCATGAAGGTTACATGCTCATTAAATTTTTGCAGGGACTAGTAGTAATCTAGCTAAATGAAGCTTAGTCATTTGAGCTAAAATGCTATTATGTCTGCAAAAGCTCTAGTGTCTTCTAGAAAGTGGCTTACAAGCCTTTATGCACATATGTATGTATTTACCTATACAGACAAGTAGAGCAGGGAAAAAAACAAGGCTAAAGCAGAAACTGTTAAATTCCCAAAGTTGCCAGAAGAAGATAATGCTTCAAAACTTATATGCTAGTGGTTAGAAGTGTTTGCTCTTGTGTATGTTTTCAGTTTTCTGAATGTGAATATTTAGCTTGCGATATTAAATGGATAACTCTGTATGAGAGAACAGAAGTGATGCTACAGGCTTAGGCTTAAGCGTTAAAAGGACTCATTTACATGCACAAGAATAAGCTTATAATTGGTGGGTTTTTTTATAGTATCTTCTTGACTGCTGCCCTGGGTTTTCCTGAAGCTCTAATTCCTGTCCAGCTGTTATGGGTAAACCTTGTGACGGATGGTCTCCCTGCTACTGCTCTGGGATTTAATCCTCCTGATCTTGATATCATGAATAAGCCACCACGCAACCCTAAAGAGCCACTGATCAGTGGATGGCTCTTCTTCCGTTACCTAGCTATTGGATGTAAGTAGTAATAGCTTTTTGGTTTTTTTAAGTAAACTTAGGCAGGTATTTTTTTATTTTTTGAGATCCACTTGAAAGCAGTTTGTCTAATCTCCTTGTATGCTGAAATCTTGAAAGCTAGCAATAGATATTCTGCGGAACTGGTATTCTTCCTTTGTTTTGTTTTGAGATTCACACTTTTGCTTGGCATGTTTGCAGACAGTGCCGTGATAGGAACAGTAAAGTTATGATTTATTTTGGGGTTTTTTCCATTGGTAGCAACTGAAGCATCAAAAGCCCTAGTTGTATAACATCAGTGTGACATTCACCACTTCATCAGAATCTTTTGATTTTTGACAACTAGGAAACCCTTAGAAATTTTATAACTGCCGTAGTGGATTAGACCTTCAAAATTGTCTGATGGTGGATGGTGTTACAGTCCTCAAAAGAGAGAAGGCCTTCAGGAGTAGATGAACTTAGGGCTGAGTCTGACCTCTGTTCTCAAGAAGCCACCTACTTGCCTTTTACCATTTGCCTCATTCCAGCCTGAAATACTTTTTAGCTCAAAGCATTGAGACAGCAGACTTCAGCTTGTCCATGCAATAACTGTCAGCCTTAGGAAGATGAGCATGTTGTGGGATTGGGAGTGAAGAGCCAAGACCAGCCATTAGTGAATGCGCACCTGCATTAGCTGTTGAGGTTGTATGTAGAACTACTTCTAAATCTGAAAATGGCTACTGTCATGTATCTAACCTAGCATTTTTGTGCTTAAGTAGAACAACACAATAGGTTTGCTGGCCTGGCTATAATTGGGGAAAATAAAGGAGTATCAATTTATTAAATCAATGAACATAGATTTAAACCTTAAATATAGCTATAGTACTGTAAAGCTAGAATAAGTATCTATGTGGGTACTTACTGTACACTGTCTTCATGCCTGAAATTGTCATCTTAATTGTCCTAACCGACTTCGTAGATCTTGAAGTGAGTAAACCTCAGTATTAGTTAATGTAAGTACAGACACATTGGGTTCTGGGAGGAAAAAAGAGAAATTGCAGGTTGATTACTCCAAGTGATACCCTTGTTTACCTTAAATTCTAGCTGTCAGCTTCCATAAGCAGATAACAGAATCTGTCCAACAGTACAGTATTTAATGGTTATTTAAGTTACAACTGGTGGAGCAGATTTATTGCATAGGAGATAGATTAATTACAATATTTTTTTACACTACTGAAAGTTTTGAGGTAGAAGTTCAAGTGTGGCAAGTGAGATCTTGCATGCAGTTCACAACACTGAAAAAAGCACTTTGTTTTCTTTAAGGTTATGTTGGCGCTGCCACAGTGGGTGCTGCTGCATGGTGGTTTATTGCTGCTGATGGTGGTCCAAGAGTTACCTTTTATCAGCTGGTATTTGCTCAGTTTAATATCTTTGGGGGGAGAGGGGAGGTACATGCTTCTTTCATAGTTACTTAACTGTAGAAAAACAGTAGGTTACAGAAATTTATACAATGAGATGTTTTCAGACTTATTACTGTAAAACTTCATCATACTTAGTCTTAATAATAAAGCTCAAAGGTGGAATACCTGAGCTTCTAAACAGTTTGAAGGACTAATTGTTGTCTTGTAAGTAAAAGACTAATGGGAATTTTTCTAAAGCTGGCAGAAGTTTAAAACCAGTGCTTTTTGGAGTCATATTAGAAAGTTTTGGTTTTGTAATACTTGCTGCTTATTTCATAATTGCCTGTTTTACACTGTAAAAGTTAACAAGCTGTGAAAACTGAGTTCACGTTGTTCTGTTCTAGAGCCATTTTCTGCAGTGCAAAGAGGACAATCCAGATTTCTCTGGTGTTGACTGTGTGGTTTTTGAGTCTCCATATCCAATGACAATGGCTCTTTCTGTACTTGTCACCATAGAGATGTGCAATGCTCTCAACAGGTTTGTATATCCAAATAGGAAAGCAAAGCTGCTGCTAGCTTATCCAAAATCCTACTTTTTGTGCAATTTGATTCTTAGTGTATGGACAGCTCAACTAATGAAGAATGAGTCATACTTCCTTTCTGAATCCTGGTAGTGCAAACAAAATTACTCTCTTAGATAACATTTGAGATCTGTTATCATAAGGTATATTTTTAAGTCTGCCAATTCACTCTGGTATTGTACTAAGCATGAGCAACTGAAATATTTTCCATTATTTCTAATCTAAGCTTAATCAATCAGATTATCCCTCCTATGTTGGTATAAAGTGATACCAAGGAGAACTAAAATAAGAATGCTGAAGATACGGAAAATAGTTTTTCTTGCCCTAAGGGAGTGTGGGTTTAGCCAATTAATATTAGATTATAAATGGAAACCACTAAATAGCACAATGTCAAGGGTATTTTTCTTCAAATAGCTTAGAGGTCAGTTAATTTAAAAACAAATAAACTTTAAATACAAGCGTACTGCAGTAGTCCTACATAGTAAGATACTGCTCTACATCTGATGTTCTGGATCTCAGCCTCTTCTGCAGCATAGCCTAAATGCAGCTTGAATCGGAAGAGCAGAATTAAAGAACAAGCATTAAGAAGCTGCAAGTACTTGACCCTCTGTATATCCAGTCTTTAAGTGAACTTCAGAATTGGATGCACTAGGTCCCCCGGCATACAGTAGACTGGGAAGGATTCTGTCTTATGCTGCCATGCCCATCTTTGCCTTACTCCTCCCACGGACAGGATGTCAAGGTCTTAGTGAAAAAGGTAGACTAGATCAACAACAAGCAGAACACACAAAAGCTTTCAAAAAATAAATGTGAGGCTGAACTGTGACTGCTTTGCTAAGCAGACTTCCATGGTAGTTTAAAGTTGCAACACAGATGCCAAGATATGGTTTATCTATTTCTTTCCTTAATGACTGGGATAATTGTGACTTGGCATGCTGTTTTTCTTTCCAGCTAGTTTTCTGATGTACTGAATTTTCTGTTGATGTCTTATGTACACATGTGTACCATGTTTCTGTTGCAGTCTATCAGAAAATCAGTCCTTGATGAGGATGCCCCCATGGGAAAATATCTGGCTGGTGGGCGCTATTTGCTTGTCCATGTCACTCCACTTCCTTATCCTTTATGTGGAACCGCTGCCAGTAAGTCCGTGTATCTTGTACCCATCCCTGAACTTGGGAGATAGAGCAAAAACTTGTCTGGAGCTTAAGGCAAGGGATGGAGGGGGAGAAAAGATGTAATGCTTGGCTTTTCTTTCAGATTATCTTCCAGATCACACCTTTGAATGTGACGCAATGGCTGATGGTATTGAAAATCTCACTACCTGTCATTCTGCTGGATGAAACACTTAAATATGTGGCCCGTAACTACCTGGAACCTGGTAAAGATAGTGTGCGGCCTGCCACCAAACCATGTTCTTTGTCAGCATGCACCGAAGGAGTTTCCTGGCCGTTTGTGTTCATTACTATGCCCTTGGTTATCTGGCTTTACAGCACAGACACTAACTTTAGTGATATGTTCTGGTCTTGACTGACATGGTGACAAGTTTTACATTAAAAGAAAAAGTTTAACTTAATTTTTTTATTGTTTAGAGCAACTGTCTATTTCTGCTGAATTTTCACATGAACATATTTGCCGGTGATGGAGGTTTCATAATCTAGATTTTGGTTTTTTGCTTTTTCTGACTTCAGTGGGGGCAATATATTCCTCTTTTATACACAGTTAAAGTGTCCATTGACATGTACAGAGAACTAACACTATTTTATGCAAATATTTTTTTGTAGATGAAAAGCATGTACAGTGTTCTGTTCAATAGTCTATTCATCATGTAAAAAAAGTAAATTTTTTTTTTGAGCCAGCGGACACTATCAAACTAAATTGGCAGCAGATTTTAGGGAATGAATGTGTGTCGTCTAAAACTAAAAAAGCATGTAACTGTTTGTCTTCTGCATGATCATCCAAACTTAATATGTCATAAAGTCAGGTTTTATTCATAAGCAGAACTTTCTGCACTGGGTAGAGAGTACTGCTACCTCAGTCAGGATTTCTTCTTGGGTTCCCCTCTTCCTGTTCCTCACTCTCGGTTCTTGACTGTCCTTGTTTACACCTGTTTCTGTATGAGGTATGCCTAACCTTGCTCGTGCAGAAAATATCATTCCAGGTGCAGCCTGCTGGGGTTCTTCCATACTTTCAACACACATAGGGTTGTTTTTTTTTAAGATTATTTATTTAAGTGTCTATTGTATTTTATTGTAACAGACCTTATTTTGCCAGTGTTGCCCATTATGCAGGGATAGGGAGGGCTACTTCTATCTACTTAAATCTAAACCAAGCCTTTTTAACAAACACAATCTGTTTTAATTCCAAAAGAGGGTTTAAGTTGGGTTTTAATACCTTATTTACGTGTGTCAGATCCTTTCTTTTTCTCTTCCCCACCCCCCCACTTTAAGATCAAACCTTGTAATGAGACCTGGAAAAATAACTTGCACTGCATAGTTAGAAATTGGATTTCCTACACTTAGGGCACTAATAATCAGAGTTGTGTACATGGAGTTACTCTGCTGGCCTGTTGTTAGCCTGACTTGAAGTAACAAGCTCGTGTGTGTTTTTTGTAAAATCTGTAAATAGCACATGACCAAATTGAACATATTGTATAGAACTATTTTTATTTTAATGTGGCACTAACCACCTTCATTATTACAGTAAATGTTAAAGCATGTTTTCAAATTCAGTCCTGTATCAACAATGTGTAAGTCATTAACAGTCCTAACTGTGGTGTTTTTCTCCAATGCCTTCCAACTTTCATCGACTAAAGTGAGTATTTTTCTTCCATTTCACCATGCCAGTGGTGACTTGCTGTAAAATAGCATATGCTGTATACATGTTGAAGAATAAATAGTAATTTCCTTCATTCCCATGCTGTGTTTTGTCAAACTCTGCTGTGCTACATTATTATCACCACTTTAGACTCTTTGTTTTGTGGTCTGAAGCTCAAATTGCTGATTCCAAAGGCAAAGCACTTGCTTTTGGTTTAGTGTATTTTAGGTCTTGTTTTATAGCACCCAGGAGCCTTAGTGCCCCAAGATCTTAAAGCTTTTGGTCTTAAGTTTGAGATAAAATTGGACAAATCTGTAACTGAAGACAGCAACAGCTGTTCACATGAATGTTTAGTGTCCAAAACACTCTGGTACTTGTGGTCAGGTGCTGGTTTACTCCAAAGCTTTTTCCTGCCCTGAAACGGGGGATGCCCCTCGGAGCTGACCACCCTTCCCCTGGTCTCTGGTATCTGCAGTGCTCAAAGTGCTGGCACTCCTCTTTGCAACAACAGCTTATTGTTTCCAGTAAGTGGAAACACTTTGTACAATGGTCATATGAAAAGACAAAAGAACAGTCTCAGCTTAACAGATAGTCTTTGAAAATTGTACTGGGGTCATTATGTCTTTGTAGAGTAGCAGGTGCTGTGTTATCTTGTGCTGGCTCAGTCTGCTTTAGTAACCAAGTTCAAACAGCTTTCTGATTCCTCATAGAGGAGAATGATAGTTAAAAGCTATGTTGTGTTGGTGCCAGCTGGAATCCAGTGAGCACAGATAATTCTCTAGATTTCAAGCTTTCTAATACAGATGCTAACCTCAAAATACACAGACCCTATCTGAAACTCCACTGCATTGTGAATACCCACTGTTTATATAGACTTTGACTTAAGTTGATGCTGAAGTGACTCAGGTAGGGGAGCTGGACCTGATGATGTACATGTGTTTGCTGAACTGTAAGCATTTAAATACTGTTGAATGCCCTCTTTAGTGTGGAAGAACTTGTCTTTGCCAGACTAAGGTTTTGCATACCACAAAATCAATGGCCAGCACTGGCCACTTAGTGTATCAATAATAAATGAGGAATCTGAGACTTGTCCCTCTTTCTTGAAACAGGAAACTAATAGGTCATGTGAGTCAGGATTCCTTGAGATCAAAATATGTACAAATTGGAAACAAATGCTAGCAAGTTAGTTGTATGTGGTCCCGACATAATGGACAAACTTTTTCCAGGGCAGGAATGCCACTGAATCTTTGAACGCTGGTTCTGAGTGAACTTCCAGAGCACCATGTTGGTGGGCTTTTTAAAGCCATATATCTGACTGTCACCATGAACAATTCTGCTTCTTGTACAGTCCTATTCCTGTCTATTATGCCAAATAATCCTGCTATACACCCCCTTTTTCCCTGTCTCTAAGAAGCTGAAGGGGAAAATGACAATAAGTAGAATTCAGTCTTCAACAACTACTTTGTTGGATCTCTGTCTGTGTTGAAGATAAATCTTACTGCTTGTGTCATGGATTTCCTTACTGACATCTGGGAGCTCACTTGTATCGCATGTCTTGGGGGCACTTGCATTAGGGCCTTGTGTTCTTGGAGTTTGCCTTTGAAAGCTGGATGACTGGTGGCTAAATGGAGTGGCATTCATCCCTACAGGCTCCTGAGGTTATGGGAACAGTCAAGTTTTAGAAGGTGTTCCTAAAGAGCCCAGGCATCTTAATCTACCCTGTTTTTCTTCTATTTGTCCCAGTCTTGCTGTCTAAATTTTCCTGTAGAAATGGAGCAATAGGGTTCCCTAAGATGAGCACTTACTTATCTCAGGTTCAATGGCAGCTGTTGCTATGCTTTCAAGTACTCTTCTTTTTTCCAAGTCCTGCCACTCCCTAGTAAATACCAGCCTTGTGGGGTCTGGACTGGCCAAATGTTAAGACCTACCATGAGCTTCCTCCTAGGCAGTGAAGCATCCTGCCCTGAAATCGCTGTCTGTTGCAAGCTTCCTTGTGATCTTGGAGCTGGAGTGCTGTGGATCTGGTCTTAACCTTTCTCAGTTGAGTAGGCTGTGGATAGTTGCTTGAGTGCATTTCTGATATTAGAATAGCATAAGGCAACTGATGGCTTGGCTTTTCAATTATAGAAACTATGGAAATAACAGTGCAAAGTTAGTAATGCACTGCAAGAAAACGTGAACTAAAATTATTATACTTAATTGTGTAGATCCTGCCATTCTTTAGCTGTCAGTCCTCTCATCTAGGGAGGCCAAGAAGAGAGGACTTTTCGATTTAGAATAGACTTACTTGCCAAGATGTCCAAGTTGAAACTCTCGCTTAATTTCTTTGTTCCTGACATAGTTCCTCCCCAACCTCCTCACTGTACCAGGGTCATCTGAGGATAGAACTAGGTAACTCCTATTTTAATGTGTTAGCCCTGTGAATATGTAAATGGAAGCACTTATTTAAGCAGAAATAATGTAGAGTTACCCAGGCTTTATCTCCCACACCATTTTTAGAAAATAACTTTATACTTTTTGTTTCCCTTTGCTCTCATCTCACTGAGCTTTTTCATCTCCACCGTTTTCTGGATTTTTTTAGTGTCCTCACATATCAACTTATTTTCTAGTGCGAGAGGTATGTAAGACTAGTATCAATCATGTGATTGATGCTACCTTATGCTCGGAACAGCAGGGATGATATCAGCTTATGCTGGGAAACCAGTGGGGTTTGGTATGAGAGCAGCTCCTCCTGAATTCAGTGTTCCGTAGCCTGGTCCAAATCAGAGCAAAGAAAATGGTCAGGCAGCTGCAGTCATAGGTCAAATATTTAGACAGGGGCTTTTATCTTCATAGTGCCTCAGGCCTCTGCTTTCAAATCAGAGTGATTCAAAGTACTGTTGAGAGCTACACAACGAGCTGCTCCTTTGTGCTGGCATCCAAGCAATAAAAATAGTTCATACTTGGTTTCCCAAACTATTATTGCAAATAAATAAGTCTGAAAGAAGCTGCAGAAAAATATATGCCAGTCTGTCAAAATGCTATGAGGCTTATGTTTGTAGGGAGGCTATTTTAGAGAAGGCTAATCGTAAGAAAATGAGGTTTTAATCTGATGATAAAATGCAGTACAGCAGTCCTCTGTCACTGTTCCAAGAACACAGCTGATGCACAGAATATATGTGGTAAACAGCTTAAAGATGGTTGAATTTGCTGAGATGAAGGGAGGTAAAACTGATACAAAGTTGTCTGTCTCTTGCACCTGTCTTGTTTACTTTTTTGCACTTCTAACCATTAACTGTTTCCCTAATCTCTGCTAATTACATCCTTAATTACATTAATATGCATTTTCAAATCTTAGCAGGAGAGCCTAAATTTTATAGTGTTGAAGCAGTGTTTTGAAGAGCCACCATCAAGTTCTAGGGAATGAGAGTACACTGTTCTTCTCTCCTAGACGCAAGGCTAACCTTTTGCTGTATTTTAGGGGTAAAGTACAGTAGGAGCTTTATTACGTTGTACTCTACCCTTTGCCTATGCATTAATCTGTGTAGTTTAATGACTTCTTCAAAGCTTTCCTACTACTTCCCAGAATAAGCTGCATAACTTGGAAAAGGGACATTGTTAGGTCACTTTGGGGCCAAACTTGTAATATAATGCCTTGATTAGAAAAACACCCCTACAGTTCTTAAAAACTTGAGCTCAAACTGTGTAGTATGGAACTTGAAAGTAAAAATTACAAATAAGTGAGACTTGTCTATTGCCACTAGTGAGGCAGAGAAAGGCAAAAGCTCTCTAAATATGTCTGAATTTTTTGCTGCAGTCTTCTGTAGGAAGTACTGGCTTTGCTGATGATAGAGAGCTCTGCTGCATTCAGAAGAGCTGAGCCATAATCCAGAGGTTTCTGGGCTTTAAGAACAGAGTAACCTGAGAGTGTCCCTTCAATGACAGAGCAGCCAGTTACCAAACTTAACATTCTTTCTTCTGTCACTGTTGATCTTAGTCTTGCTTGTATAATGATACTTAGCGTTCATCCTTTCATTAACTGATGCCTTTTCTTTCTTTCCTTTTCAGCAATACTGGAGTAATCGCTTCCTAAACAATTTTGCAGAAATGTAAGGTTGTTTTGTTGCGTGCATGTGTTTTTAGCAACACATCTACCAAAACTTCTGCATGTATCATGTGTAAAGATTCTTTGCTTTCCCTAAAACAAAACTCATTGTGTTCTCTGTGGAAGAAATGTGTGGTACCATTAGGACTTCATTATACAGATGTACAAACGTGCAATATAGCTTACTGAATTGGAAACTCTCTCCAGAGAAGTTTGGTTTCTGTGCTGCATGGAGAAGAGTTTGTTTATCCTTGAACAAGAATTGCGGAGCTGTCAGCCAATTTTCCATATTTCTGTATGTAAAATGTCAAGTTTATACAATGTACAATATCAAAATAATGCATGCCTTTGGTTGTAGACAAATCTTTCTCTGTATTGTATCATCCAAACATACTACTCTAGAACAGCTTATGTACAATGCTATCCTATTTATAAAATTAATTGAAAAGATTACAGATGAATGTTAAACCATAAGCCTCCAGTTCCTAACTTTGGATTTTTTTATCATGTGTGCAAATCAACCTCTTTTGCACTGTAATGTAACTTATTTAAATCTAAGGCAGTAAGACAGATGTTGGTGCAATACAAAATATTGTGATGCATTTATCTAAAAAGCAGCAACCGACTTAGCCAGTTACCACAACTGCATGTATGACCTTTAGAAGTTGTAAATAAGATCAATTGTCTATTTACATGCTGTCAGTAAGAAGCATCACACCTAGTTTCATTTGTATCAGGTAAATAAATTTATTCTACAATACATACTTTGCGTGTTATTTTATGCACTTTGTTTTCTGCAGGTACGTGCGTACATACTTCAGCGTTCTCTTATAGTAATGCCAGGATGACACTTAATAGCACCAACACCATTGCAATCTTTCCTCCTAGAACTATGCAGATGCCAGCTGCTCTTCCGGCAGTATTGACCTCCTCGCTGGTGTGATTTCTTCTGTCCAGGGGCTTGTGTGTGTGTGTGTGTGTGTGTGTAAGGGACACTGTCAAGTACTTTGATCACTCAGTTTTTTTAAAATGCTCCATTGTTTGTAAAATCCCTCTGAGAAACTTAAAATAAACATTTCTTTCCCAACTACATCTTTATTTTTTTGTCCTTTTCTATTTTCTAAATTGCCCCAACCTGAAGTAGCTGCTAGTCTCTTCCCCTGTCCATAGGCAATAGGAAGAACTACAAAGCACACACTACAAGTAGCCTGCTGGCAGTGCTTCTGTCTGTTATGGCTTACTCCATTCCCCAAACCATGGCTATTCTGCAGCAGCGCAGCTCCTGTGACAAGCTCGGAGTGCAGGCTCAGTGTTAAGTCTTTGGCAAGACTAAAGCACCCCAAGGGCAAAAGCTGGATTTTCTAAGTAAGTGTCCTGTAACACTCTGCTCCAAAGCCCATAAACTAAGTTTTGTTTGGAGTAAGAGGAAGGGGAGCCTCTCGACTTCAGCCAGCTTCAGTAATGTTTTAAATTAAGTGTAATGCCTCTCAACCTCCAGCGTGTGATACCAGCACACTTGCTAGCAAAGCATTATCCAAATGAGGTGATGTGTCGGAGACCCTTCAAACACAACCCTGTGAGGTTTAAAAATACTGGGGTTGAATTCCGTTGTTCAGTGAACCATAGCATGGTGGAGGATGCATTAATACCTAGGGCTGAAGTGCTTGTGGCTGCTTCCTACTATGGTAGTGTTGTAAGCGAGCTGAGCTCTGCTCCTAACCTCTGGGCTGGGGCTGTCAGAACCAAGTTCAGCACTCGGCTGTTATCTACAGCTGCAGCTCTTCCTGCAGTCTTATTTATAGCCTGTCTTCAGCACACACCAACAGCCCTGTCACCAGCAAACCTTCCCAGCTGGTCCACTGCAGACAGTACACCCAAAGGCAGTGGCAGGTTTCTCGTTAATGCTTATGCAGACACCTGAGCTAAATTATTAAAGTCATTTTTCCAGAACACAGTGGAAAAAACTGCCCCATTAGCACCTCTTCCCTTGTCATAACCTCTAGCCTTGCTTCAATTAGGAAGCAATGAGAGGAAAAGTGAGGCTCACTTTCTCAGCAGAAGGCAGATCAGGTCCTAGTTTCTCGGCCCTACACTTGCCTGTGTTGTACTAACACATCTGTGTGAAAGTTACTCCTGCTGCCCAGCTGATCTGCTGCCCCTTTTTTCAACTTGCAGAAATTCTTTCACCAGCACTGGCACCAGATGTAAAGATTAGTGATGATATGAAGTCATTATTCAGAAAATGGCTCTCGCTCCCAGTCTGTGCTGCTGTTGCAGCAAGTTACATTCCACGGATGGTTTCAGCATCTCTGCATTCAGACAGCACCTCGCTGGTGAGCGGAGCCCAAGCTCATAACTTATTTTTAAACATTTCTTTAAATTATGATCTGCAAGCTTAACTCATAACAAGTCACCCAAATGAACTGCAAGCAGCACTTTGGAGTACAGCCATATGAAGAAAACGTGACATTCAGTGCGTTGCTAGGTACTCGAGTGCAAGAGTATGTGGTAAGAGATGCTGAGATAAACAGCTTCATCTTCCCCTCCTCCTCCTCCTCTCACTGCAAACCCCTGGCTCTAAAGTGGTGCATGGATGAGCCCACTGACAGCCACAGAGCAAGGAAACAGTCCCCCACAGCTCAAGTTATTGGGCTTTACAGACATATTACATCAAACTGTAAATACAGAGGGGAGAAAATAGCCCTGTTTTTACATTAAGGTGAATTTGTGTATGATTGGAACTGACATCCACACCCAGGAAAGTGGGCGAGAAATGAGAAAAGCCTCTGGAGGAGGAGATGGCAAATTTTCTTCGCAACCTCAGATAGGAAAAAGCCACAGGACTGCAGAAGGAAGACCAGCAATCCACCCTCTGCTCAGTCGGCAGAGCTCTGAGCACCTGAAGAGCTCTTCTAAAATATTTCATCCCAACAATTTAACCCAATGTGGAAGTGCGGAGAAGCCTTTGGACATCAGTTTAGCAGGCTGAGGCTATTTGCCTAATCAGGTCAAGTCCCTGCCCTTTGTTTAAACAGAGATGGTGGGAACTGAATCTAGAAGGGTTATTCCCTTCCCCCTCCTGGAGCAGCTGGCAGGGAATGGGCAGTATGATGGGAGCGCCTAGACACTTGCATTTGAATTAGTGCTTTTGGGGCAGTGCCAGCTTGGACATAAGCCAGACACAGGATTTTGCTGACATCAGCAACATTAAGAGAAGAGGTAAAAATTCTGGCTCTTCAGGCATGGCAAAGGAAAGGGCTTCTAGGCCAATTTTACATGTATAGGTTCAGGAGCCTGAGGAAAGCAGCTGAGAGACAGGGACTTTTCAACACAACGTGGTGTGAGCTGCCCTTCGCACGTCACTCAGCCCAAAGAGATTGTCCACGTCCCTGCAGACAGTCCCCCTGACTCTGAATGGTGGTCAGCCTCCAAAAACTGCTTGGTGTGTCCCATTCATCCTCTCTGAGGCAGAGATCAATTGAAATAAAGTTCAGAAACAACAAATGCCCAAAAGCTGATAAGCCCAGCCTGCTACAAACCCACTGCTATTTATGCAGGTGGCGGAGTCAATTTTTCCTACAGAGGCAGGCAAGGAACACTGCTTTACTGCTGGGCTAAGATAACATCAGCGGCTAACAACAATCAGGCTGCAACCAGCTCATGCCTTCGTAACCAAGTCACGCAGCTCCAGCGTACCGTGATTGCAAAACACCGAGCATTTTCATCTTGCGCCTGCTGCTGCCCCACATGCAGCAAGGCAGGACACCCCAGACAGAAGTCGTGACTGAAAAGAAGTTTCTCTTGTCACTGCCCTTAGCCATGACTTAAGCACGAACACGGACCTTCAGGTTAGATACGAGACTGACCTGCAGCAGGCAAACCATGGGCAGAAAAGCTCCCACCACCCCTTAACTCATCAAATGTGTGTCCTTTCCCTTCCTGGAAGAACAACCTCACCGTCCATAGCCAGGCTGACTTGGGGGGGCTGCCATGCCAACAGTGATTCATGGTGGAGCTCTTCAGCTTTCCAGGGATTCCTGCCAAATACTCGTCACCTCACCATGCTGCAATCAGCAATTCCAGTCTTTGCTGTGGACACAGGTCACCTCTGGCTATAAGTTATGGATACCAAATCCTGTACCATTATAAAATCTAAGCCTCTGGTTTGTGGGCACTGTCAGCTTCTCGGGACATCCCACCAACGGGCTTTATGCTTTCGGTGAACTGACAGCACAAGAACCCAAGCCACAGCCACTCATGCATGCTCACAAACCAGCCGTCAGGTGCTGGAAATTTCAGCCTCAACCGGAGAGTATGGACTCATGATGGGCTGCTTTCCAAACTCCACGCTGCTCCTGCTCACAGCTCCCAAGCCTCTCATAGATTAAAAAACAACAAAAACAAACAAAAAAACCCCCCAAACCAGAAGGAAATCACTATAGCATTGACTAGATCTCCACTCCTTCAGACAAGGCGTGCAAACACCAGGTGGCCTGTCAGAAACCAAGGCCAAGTTTCCAAAGCACACAGAACCTGCTTTAACAAGTCCTCTGCCTCCCAGAGTTACAGAAGATCCCTGAGCAGCACTGCTGACATTTTTTGCCTACATCCCAGCATTGCGTCAACCAGATTCCACAATAAAACAGCAAAAAGTTGTATGTGACATGCCAAAACGAGCCTGAAGAATGAATGTGCGTGCAGCACAGCACCAGATCTATATCAGCACATATAACTAAACCAGAGAAAGGCTACTGCTGCCAGTGGCTGGCTACCGCAGTGGGAAACCAGGCGCTCATTCCTTTATTCCAGGTTGAAGGACAGAGCGAATAAAGGTGTTGAAGCACCTAAAACTGAAGTCCTGAATTCCTTTCTCAAGTTGATGCTGACCCTGGAGCACTCAGACTTCCCAGGATACTTCTCTCTTCTTCTTGGAAATTGCTCTAACTCCTGAAGTCGCTTTTCTGCATCTACTCAGAGCTGCAATGGTAGGACCAGCTCAGCATTTAGCTCTTCCCTACACCTTAATCAGGTTCCACGTGCTCATTAGGGAGGTCTCTACCTAAACCAGAAAGGCTTTTATCCAACAGATGTACTTTGAAAGACTAACAACATCCAACCTTTCACAAAAAGGAGCTGCTGATGCTCTGATCTTAAAGCCTAATGGGATTAAGAGCTCCCTTCACCAGCTGCACAGCAGGCGTTGGTCTTTGAAGTCTTTACCAAGACACTTCCATCTTGGTGAAAGCTCCGCTGGCAGCATCCCACCAAGCTACTCAGTTCCTCTTTTACTTGTCGCTAACAGCCCAGTGGAAAGGCAATTCTTACTGGGTTGGCACTGGGACTAGACTGGGGTTAGGAACAGGCCGTAGGCTTTCCCCTCCCCTCAGGGCAGTCGAGAGGAACGGCCAAGTTCTGCCTGTGATAGGCACTGCTTCCCTTTGTGCCATGGCTGCACACTCAGCAGGTTGGTGTCTGACCCAAGGAATCCCTGTAGGAAGTTGTATCCGTCTCTACACGTATTTAAGGCCAGATGATTGATGTTCTTTCCAGCACATAAAGCCACTGAATTCATGGCATGGATGGTAAATCACAGTGCAAAAGGAGATGAAACCCATCTGTTTCCTAATCACCCTTTTCAGGCAATAGAGGCAGCAGGTACAAAAGCAGAAATCAAAGCACAGCACAGGAGGGGTTAAACCCCTTTTGCAAAAACTCAAATATTTCCAGGGCTGGAGCGTTACTGGGTAGAAGGTCCTTAAAACTTCTCAGAGGCCAATATTTCCATAAGGGGAGCAAACACTTGACCTCCAGCCTTATCGAATTGGCCGAGTTTCAGCGTGACATTATCCTCCACAGAACACACACAAAAGTTCGCTGGAGCCACCACCTGCTTTCCTACCTATTAAAAGCCATCCTGGCAAGCTGAGGAAAGGTTGAAGTCTGTCTCCGTACCCTGTTCCTCCCCTTGTAACAGCCAGAAGCAACACGAGAATCCAGTAGCTACCCAGGCCAGCTAGAACTTAGGCTAATAAAAGAATTCTTGTTTCTTTCAGAGTAATGCCAAACTTTCCCTGTGTTAGTTAAATAGATACCTGCACTCCAGGCCACATGGGACTACCAGATCGACAGAGACAATTCAATCCATACAAACATTCTTCCCACCTCACTTTCACTACAGACCTCAGTAGGAAAAACAGAAACAGTGGTTACGCCACCATCCCACTCTGTCGTTGGCTAACCAGGACCCTGTCAAGTTTTACAAGAAAAAAAAAGCTCCTCGGTCACAGATCACAGCTTTTTACTGGCTTCCCAACAAACATTCATCTCAAGAACCACATGGACAGCAGCTTACACAGACCAGTCTGAGGAAGATGCGTATCCACAGATTGCCGTTCTTGCTCTGCTGATGTCATCACGCTTAAGTTCCCTGGAAAACTATTTAGTATTCCAAGAGGATGAAGCCAAGTTACCACCTTCAACTTATCAAACCATACTGCATGTTAAGGAATAACACAATATATATTATACACTAAAAGTTAGGAACAACAAAAATTCAGGGAATTTTTAAAGAGTTAAACAGTTCAGGGAAAGAGCTGGCATCTTAACAGCCTTTATAGCAAAGCACAGGGCAACACGCCACCTCTCCGGCACGGGAACAGGCCCTTTTGTGCTTCCAGATCAACCCAAGTTCTTGGATCAACTGCCAATGTAAGTACCTCACTTCTGCCAACCATTAAACCCTCCCAGCCCAGGGAGCCCAACCGGGATATGTTCCAAATCACTGAACCCCCATTAGCTAAGCAGTGTGCTGCTGCTGCTGCCCGCCCGTCCAGCCACTTTGATGTAATTGGACTTTTTGTTCCCTGTAAATATTTAAGAAATTTATATCAAGTCCAAGTCTCAGGACATGGGATTTTTTTTCTCCCCTTTGTCCTCTAGACAAGGCTCACAGTGCTCTGGAACACACAGCTGACAGCTGAAAAAAGGATAGCTGAAGGGTCCACAGGCAAACGTTCAGAATGCAAGGTCAGTATTCCCTGCCACGCCACGGTCAAACACACTGCAGACAGCACACACCACAGGGCAAGCAGCTCAGTAGATGGCATCCGCTGTCCTTTAAGAAATGGTACTGTCTGTGAAAGGCCAGATGTAGAAAATTTAATCTCTTTTAACCTAAGTCAGGAGCTGTACTGCTCTTGTTAGACCCCCAAACCATCACTCTATTTGCACGCATCGGTGTTTTGATGGGATGATAAAGAGAAAGGAGGAAAAGGAATCTGATCTCCAAACTTACCAAGTCCTTGGCCTCTCTGGGGAAGCTATTTGAAATGGAGGCTTTTACAGTTTAAACATCCATCAGTGACCCGCTGCAGTGGAGGCTTCCTCTGCACATTCCATACCCAGCATTACACAACCGTTAATGTTCCCAAAGTAAGCACAAGGCTCAAGACAGTAAGTGAAAACATAGATTATTCTATTTTGTTGTTGTCATCAACAGTGATAGACATGGACTAGCCAAAGGGCTTGACTTAACATATAAATTAAAGCTTTCACACAGGGAAATTCAACGTAACACTCTTCCCCAAGCTGTGTTTGCACCAGAATAATTTTTTTTTCACCCAAATACTCAGCCCTGGGCATCTCCCTGCCTCCTCTTGGCTGGCATTCAAATGACATCTTAATGAGCCTGCCAGTCCTAGGAATGCAGCAGGAATTGCAGCAGTAGCCCCGTTCTCCCCCTTTCCAGGCCAGCATTTCTCCTGCCCTGTTACCCTTCCCTCCGAGATCTGGTTACTGAACTGACACAAAGACTTTAATTATCACAGAGGCCTTAGGCCAGGGCTCCAGCAATCCAACAACAGCTTTACAGTTCTTGCCCTCTCCTCCTCAACATGCTTAAACCAACCAACCTTTTGCAGGGTTATGCAGTGAACAGATAAAGGATTTTAAAATATAGTAGAAAAGGCAGCAAAAAGGTTTGCAGAGTTAAAAAGTAAAAGAAGGATGGGAGAGGAGTGGGAGTATTTCTGCGGTCGGTTCAGGTATCAGTTCACAGGATTACTTTTCAAACTGTCACCCTGGCAGTACAGGAACATAATGGGTAGGGGAATAATTTTTTAGACCCACACCAGCTCCTTTTGATGAAGAAACTACAGCAAAATCAACTGCAATGTACCTGTGTTTTGCTGGGTACTACATAAAGTTTTATCAATGTACTGATGGGCAGTACTGAATACACATTACCTAGATAGAACATGCTACTTTAAGCCCTGTCTAAGGCTATTTAGTTTGAAATCACAGGTTTATACTGAGTTTAAGCCCAGCTAAGGTCACTAAATTTAAGACCCCTGGAGACTGCACTGATTTTTTTTTTTTTTTAAGATATTTGGTTAGATTGTATTTGTGTAACTTGAAATTACAATGGCAGGCACAGCCTTTGAGACTTCCTTACAGCTGAGATCTAAGTGAGGAAATAAGGTTTGCTGAATAACAAATACTCCCTGCTTCTGCCCTGGATGGATCAGTTTCCACATCACTGAGCTCCTGAAAAGCAAGGAGGGAAGAATCACCACAGAAAAACAGGCCTAATGAGGAAGACAGTTATTGAATTGGGGGGGGGGGAGAAAAAAAAGGTCCTAGTTAATAAAAAAAAAAAAAAATTCTTAAAATCAGCAGTAACAGAAAAGGAAAAAGCACTTCAGTTAGACAGAAAACATTTGTATTGGCCAGCAGTCCTCAGTTCCTTCTATTATCTCTACTTCACAATTCTTGGATTCCCAAGATCTGAAAATCAGAATTAGAAATACTGCCAGTATTTCAGGTGTTATCAGCACGTTACAGAATAAAGTGTGAGCAAATCGCTTGCTACAGACCATGTATTATTTAGATAATTCCTAGCCACATCATGAATGTGTGCTGCTTTTAGACTCCAGTAAATTAAGTCTTTCAGCCCTTACCCAAGTTCATGTAGGGTTTAAAGAAATTCTGTCCCTTTGCATCACTTGTGTGTCTTTCTTATCACAAAGTAGGAAAAAAAATAAAACTTACTAATGACATCTGTGATTTAAATTCAGTATTTCAAACAACCATGGGCACTCTTATCTTTACCCAGCCCCAGAGACTAGCACTTGCAGACACACCACCGCTGTACAATACAACTGGATGGCAACAGCTTTCTTGCCTCAGCTACAAACTGCTTCACTTTGGGGAGCTTCCATCACGGATTTGACACAGTCTGAACTTCAGGTTTTGGCTTTATGATCTTTTCTTCTAAGGTGCACAGCGCATGATTAAGGGATGGAATGAGGTCAGCTGCTTATTATGGGCTAATTGTTATATTCCCTGAACTAGAATGCCAGTAACTGAGAGTACAAGATCTCAGCAAAACCAGAGATCACATTCTAAAATTAGAGCACTAATGAAGGCTCATTAATAGGCAAGAAGAATCCCTCTAGAATTCTGAAGCTTGTGCTAAATTTATCTATATAATCTCAAATGCACTCGACATGTATGGCATCTTAAAGTTCCTCACTTGCTTACTGTACAAATATTAGCAAAGACTATACGTAAGTTCTACAACCCCAATACATCAGGTACTTACAGAGGGATTATTTGCAGGATCCAAATGAACTTTTCACTTTCAATAAGGAGCCAAGTTCTCAGAAAAACAAAGCACCGAGGAAACAACTCTATTTTGACAGCTACCTTTAGGTGTTCTTAAGCATACCTGGACTTGGTTTGCTAAAGCTGCACATAAGCGCGCTAATGTTTTCTTTACAGCACACTCATCTTGAAGTAGTTTTAGCTTCCCTTCTGTTCTAAAAGGAAAGATTATCAGATTATCTACAAACATACTACAGAATGGTTTTAGTAAAACTGTGGTTCTCCGATTTCCTATTCAATGCAAATGTTTCAGAGGAATGTGTAAAGCCAGTGGTTTTCATCTGCAATTAACGACCCATTTAAAGGAATCATTAGAATAAAATGCCTGAGCAGCTTGCAAAATATACATCACATAACCTCACACACTTCTCTCAGCAAAATTAAATGTGTCCTTTCGTTAGTTTAATAACATCCAGAACTCCATTCTTTCATCCACAACAGAGGTTTGGAATACAACTAGAAAGCTAATGAAGCTACCCAACTTTCAGATGCAGAATACAAGCCGATGAATGCTCGAGTGTGAAGAGAAAACAAAGCAGTTAGTTAGTTTTTTTTACAAAAGAGATGCTTTGAATTTGCTTGTACATGTATATTTCCTTCTGTTCTGAAAGGCGTGCAATGAGCTGAAATCTATTCACTGCACCACACAGCAATGGTATAAACAGATTCTTCACAAGAGAAGAACAGGAGCAGGCCTCTCATCTGCCAGAATGCAATTAACAAAATGTTCGCTCTTACGGAAATACAGCCACTTGGTGTATTTGTTTAATGAAAGAGCAGTAATAGCTTATGCCAATTCAATAACTAAGACAGCAGCACATGCTTTTCTGTTCTTCCCATAAAGTCTTCAAATAACTGTGATTCAATTTGATATTTTGGAAAGTCTAAAGCCCACAAAATTCCAGAGAAGAGATACCCAGCTGTTTTCTTTTTTCAAATGGATAAACTATTAGACTCCTCCTTTCCAAGATGTGACATACTGAAGTATTTCCAAAATGGACGATAATAGAAGTAATCTGCCTATTCTTTTTGTTGTGCATTTTTCTAATTGATATAATGCACATACAGAAGGAAAGATATTCCACCATTATCTGCATTATACATCTGCAACTAGGGGGAAGCTTGTTCTCCATGTCATGTATTTGTATCAAATAGCCATTTTTCCTCCAACTGATACTCAAAACTATTTTTTAGCTTTGTAAAAAAGTCTGTGTGCTGCAGCATACCTGTTGTAACAGAATAAATACAAAAGGAATCAAATTGCCAATATAAAAATGCATGTTTTAGTAAAAAGTAAGGAAATCAGAACTATAAGAAAAATAAGAGCAAGAAGTAATTCCTCCTCCCACACATCAAGCCCACAGAACTGAAACAGTTTCTAGATTACACAAAGAAGTTCACCCTTCAAAGACCGATGTTGAGAATTCGTACATGAAGCAATGCAACTTTGCTTCAAAAGGTGAGGGAAAACACATGAATTCAAATATTACCTGACAAAAACATGAAGTGTATAAACATGGCAAAAACAAGACAATATGTGTGTTTGAATAATTTAACATTTCTACAGCAATGCAAGTGAAAAGGCATGAATTCTTTTTATATCATTTTAAATGTCAGTGCTGTATACAGAATGTGAAGTGCTTTGAGTCACCGCTGTAAAACCTTTTAGTAACATACTGAAATAAAACTAAACTGCATTTAAAAATAAATGTTCATGTACAGTCTTTAAGTGATTACAGGGTTTAGTAAGGACTGAGGAAATGACTGTAATTCTCCAACACTGGCTCAGTTCTGTACACACAGAAATCAGTCAGCTTACAAAAGCGTCCTGTAAGTCAAAGTTGCCTAGCGTACCAAACTTCTCCTTTACAGCACATGTAATGTCTTATAAACAGACAAATTAATTCAACAACCACAGCAAGAGAAAAGTGCTGCTTTCAGCCACACCCAAGCAACTCCTCCAGACTTCAACAGGAGCGTGAGCCCAAATGGTAGCATACAAACAAGAGAGGAAGACCTTTTCCACAAAGGAGTACAAACCACTGTATTTACAAATCGATCAAGCACACTTAGCCTTGGACAGAATTTAGACATTGTTTTCATCATAAACAGGCTTATTACACACTTCAGATTCTAATGTTTTTAGTTTTAGCAGGACTTTTTTGAAATGAAAGTTGCAAATAACCTCCAACACAGTTAGTCCCTTACACTTAATAAATAAGAAGCATCAATAATCTTCATGGCATTGAGATGCATAGAACTATTAAATGGTTTCAAAGTCTATTTAAAAAAAAAAAAAAGAAGAAAAAAAAAAAAGAAGAAAAAAAAGTCCTTTGTTACTGCAAAAATCATAGTTTGTGTTCTTCAAAGAACGGCCCTAGTGGTATGTTCAAGTGCCAAAACAAGCAGCAGGATGAGAGGCCTTTACTGCATGCCAAACCACTGTTCTTGATCTGCCCACTGAGCTGCTTCACTGTCACTGCCTTCCAAGTCCCCTTCTTCTCCACTTCCCTCCATATCATCCACATCTTCTTCCTGGGTTGCATCTGTTGGACTTTCCTCTTTTTCCATTTTCTGCATTCCTTCTAGTGACTTCTGATCATTCGGATCCAAGCTGAGGAAAATAAGAAAAAGAAAGCATTGTCCTAAAACTTTTTTTTCTTCTTATATTTGGGGGGGAAAGGGGGAAAAAAAAAAAATCTCATCTTCTTGTCTGCACTTCCTATTTAACATCATCAAGAAGTTCAATTTAGTAGATGATGCAACTTCACCTTAGGCTGACCATAACACTGAGTATTAAATGTTTATATAAAACACTTTTGATCCCCAAGAATGCACTTATCTAAACATCACACTCATCCAGACAATACTAATTATAAAGTAACATAAAAGCAGTAAAAAATTTAAATGACTATGACTAAACATATTATATGCAAGCAAAATCAGCTGACATTTAAGATACATAGGTTTATAGTGGACACAGTGTGCTAGATTTAAGGTAAGTTTAACTTGTTGAAATCAAAACATGCTAACATTTAACGTGGTAAAACCCTAAAAATAACAGTTAGGTTACGTTAAATTGAATCACACTATTTAAATTTACTTAATAGCTCATTGTTATATAGCACCTTCTAGTCTAAAAGATGCATGACTATATAGTAACTATAAATAAATCCATACCTTAATCCTTTCGCTAGTCAAGGAATCACATGCCTAGTGACATGTTTAGCATTCATGCAGTTCCTAAATTTTGCACTTCTCAGTTCAAAGCCTTATGACCAACAAATTCATTAACAGGACATCATTGGTATGTTTTTGTTTGTTTGAAGGAAGAATGATACAAAGCTACCTCTGATGCACATCCTAATCAATTAGCAGCTCAACTTTTTACTTAGTCTTGGTTCTTATTAATATACTGCAATCTCAGAGTCTCTGCTTTACCTTAGGGCAATACTGTACTGGTCCATTGCTTCCTGATATTCGTTGACAGCTACAAGAAAGTCTCCCAGTATTCGGTGCAGAACACAATCACTCTGATTAGCCAGTGCATTCCTCAGCAAAGCAATTCCATCTTCATACTTTTGTTCTCTACCTGTTTATATGCAAAACTACAGTTTTAATTAATAGTTTAGATAAATCTCTAAGAAGTCAGAGTGTACACAAAGAGCTATCACAACACAAGATTATTTCTTCCTTCAGAACTGTCAGCATGGGGGATAGTAGTGATACACTTTTTGCAAGATTAACTCTGAACGATGGCTTTTTATTGCAACAACCACTACACTCACAATTACATATACTTTGAAGTCAAAACATTTTGTCTGCAATTGTTTTAAGTGCTGGTGTAATATCAGTTGCTAGATGAAATTAATTACCATGATTCTTCCTTCAGGACAGAACTGATAAATCCCTGGGCTGTAACATCACTATTATATTCTTCACATCAATGAGGCTGCAGAACACTCTTCCATGTAAAACAGTATGCTTTAAGTAAGTCGACATGGGAGAAAAAAAGGAACTTACTAAGAAGTTCTGCTTTCTTTACCACAGCTTTAATGTAATCAGGTCTTTGCGTTAGCGCTTTGTCCAATAATGTTTTTGCTTTTTCCTGCGTGACTGGGTCTTCGAGACAGACTGTCGCTAATAGAGTGAGTGTCTGTGCATTTGCTCCCAGAGTTTTATACACATTATTTGCCATTACCATAGCTTCACGGATGCTGTTGGATGCTAGGTAACATTCGATGAGACCTGATGATATAAAAAGGAAAACAATTCCGCTTCTGAGTTAGCACTACAGACACTCACCCCTCCTCAATTAATTGCACTTAGTAGCACTTGGACTCCAAACACCTGACACTCCAATAAGCAAATACAAATTGCAATTGAGAAAGTGACGCTATACCCAACATTTTTTAAAGTACAAAGATGTCAAAGAAACATGCAAATAGGGAAATTTGGACACAAATATTAAAATGGCACAGAGCTCTACAGGGAACCTAAGACAAAGGGAGATGGATGACCATCTCCCAGGACCAACATCTGACAAAAGACTAAGTTGTGACATGTTAACACAATTCTTCCTTAATTGCAAGAGAAGCAAAAGTATTCAAGCAAATATAAAACTGCATTACAGTACTTCTAAATGCATGCCTTTCACTTTAGCAGGGAATCTACAGCACTGTGCCCACCACAAAGTACAATATATGGAACTGGAAAAGCCAGGAGAATCAGATTACCGCTCTCCATTTTGAATTAAAAAAAAACAACAAACCCACTCAAAATTTCACTGCTAAGTATTACAGCACAACCAGTTTGCTTTTACTTAACCAATAATTGCACAGAAGACAGACAAGTACCACTGAAAAAAAAATCTGAGAACCAGGAAATCCTAAGAGAATAGACCCTAGAACGCGTCACCATATTACAAACTGGTGCAAGGTTTAACACCTCTCATACAATGCTTTTGTATATTTTCATAAGCCTACATTTTAACATATCCATTCTACAGATAATTGACTTAATCACTTTTATTTATGGGGAGGTACTAAAAAAAAACAAACCAAAACCAAAAAAAACCCCTAAGTATACCTAATCTAAGATTTTTGTCCAATTCCAGTACTGAAATATTAATACTTCACCTGGACTCTTCATGACTCACTATTTACTTGAAGCTGCTGCCAAGATCAACAAGATTTAAATACACATGACAAAAGTATGACAAAATGACGCCCCCAGTGGAACTAACCATACAGTTAATGTCATCATCCAAGAGTGATCTGCTCAAAACACCCAAGTCTGTTTATACAGAGATTAAACAAAACAAAAAACAACAAAAAAAGTCCTTTTTGAAAATCATTCTTAGAAATACATGCATTCTCTAGTATCCCTCATCTGACCACTTCCAGCAGAGCTTTATAGGTTTTCGGGTAATAATAATTTATTTACTAGGAAGTCAGCAGGAGAAAAGAACTCCTGCCTATTCCCTTGCCTAACCATCACCATCATGACACCAACTTTCACACAAACCCAGTACTGTACATGTGAGTAGCTTAACTTCACCCACCTTCATAGCAATCCAGCCTGCAAGGCGCAAGGCGTATTGCTTCACGGAAGTGTATAATTGCTTCTTGTACTCGGCCCATATTCCTAAGAGCAGCTCCTTTCAGCAGGAGAGCTTGAACACTGTTACTATTAAGCTGGATAGCTTTGGCTCCTAAATATAAGGCACGAGAGTATCGTTTACTGTAGAAACTGTGACACCTATGGAAAGACAAGAGAGATTGTAAACATGTACTGCCTGTGGTGCCAGTGCACGTTCATAGAGGTTTAAAAGCAGAAGAAAAAAAAAAAGTAGTAAAAAAAAAAAGAAATTACAGGCAACTGTTGAACTTCTTGCATTTGAAGTTAAGAATTTATGTTCAGGAAAAAAACAACTCTTCAGGAGTTTAAAAAAAAAGGCAGTATGAAGATTAACTTTTACAGCTATTTAATATATCATTATTATTGCAGAGGTGTGGTAACTCTAATAGATTTAAACATACAGAAAACAACCAAAATAGATATTTATGGATAGCTAATTGAAGTTACCCCAAGGACAGAATAGATAGGATATAAAAGCAGCTTCTGAACAAAAAAGCCGAATCCACTGTATCAACTGTAATCCACCGCATGCAGCAAATCAAGAGCTGAGGTAAGAAAGGAAAGAAAACAACTTACCCAGATACCACCCAGGGTTCCGCATGTTGATCAGAAATATTGAAGAGACGGCAGCCCAAGTTCTCCACATCCTCTAGTCGACCTTCACGTGCCAATAAATAACCATATACATCCATTCCTAAAGTTTGAAGATCAATCATCAAGAAATGGAAAGCTCATTCTCAAAACAAAAAAACAAAAACAAAACCACAAACACCTACTTTACACTGTGCAACTACCAGTAACTGTTCAAGATACAGAGCTTCTGAATGTAAATTCTAAATTGAAAGCCGGGTACAACAACATACAACATTCCACTGCATGCTTGATTGCATGCAGCTGCTACTCTAAAGTTACTCATCACATCGTTACACTAGGTAAACTTTCTTTCAGGATTTACTCACCTTTTATTAGGTAAGGATCCAACATTTGTGCTTGTTCAAATTTTAGAATAGAGTTTTTATTATCTCCAGCTCTGAAATACAGGTCTGCTAAGCTCCCCAGTAAGTCTACATTATCCCTCAGTAATGACTTTTTCTCTAAAGAGCTTTAAGAGGAAAAAAAATGCCTGTTATTTATATAGTGCCATTGTAAGTATAATTATATATAAATATTAAAATATTATTTGATTACATCATGCTCTTTGAACTCTTACCAAATGGTGTTTATTGCTCTTGTATTATCTCCAGTATGGACAAAAGCATATGCCTTGATCCACACGGAAAGCCAATCCAAGTTAGGAATACTCTGAATTACATTGATTGTCATGGAGGCCACTTCTGCACCTTTCACCGACAGCGAGAGCAAGCCTATTCAGAATGGTATATACATCAATTTCAGCCACCGTAAACTACTATTAATACAAATTAATTGTCTGAAGACAAGAAACTCCATCCTTTGACAAGCATAAACAAGGAACTTGTTACAATGCTTTTGCATAACGTAGGCATTACATATTACATGCAAATGCAAGACAGTTACCTAGTCCCAAGCATAATTCAAATTATAATACTGTTTAATACTGAAATACCAAGTGTGCAGACACGTACCTAGTATGGCATCAAGTGCTAAAGGGCACTGCCTTAGTACTTCTTTGTAGCTCGTAACAGATGAGCGTTCTTGACCTGCTTTCTTGTACAGATTGGCCAACATCATATTGATCTACAAGCAATAGAAATGTTGGTAGATTCAAGTATGAGAAAGGAGAAATCTAAGAAAAGGTCACAACTTTGTCTTCAAGCATGCCTGCCTCCCTCCCTCCTGTTCTGGGAAGGAGATAAAATTACCTGCTCTTCTTCCGAGAACACTGTAGTAGCATATAGTATAAAATTAAAACTGTTGCTCCTTGCTGAGTCCAAAGATAAAAGTTACATTCTTTTGTGTTTGCATAGTGCATCTTGAAATCTCACTGTTTTGCACACAAGAAGTCAAAAGATGGGCAAGCGTTTATATAGGATGCCAAGAGGGACCTGTATATCCATTACATTAGCCTTCTTTCAGTTGATCTCTCCATATCAATGGAAGTCTTTGAGAGAATTAGCTTAGGAAGGCAGAGAAAGTTTCTATTTAGCTTCTGAATGAAGTCACAATTGATAAAAGAACAGAAATTATTTGAGCTCTACACAACAAAAGTAGCTGGTTTCTGCTACAATACTTTATTTTATTAGTGTGTATAGGTAAAAAGTTTGCTTTTCTCAATCTTTTCTTCTTTTTCTGTTCCATAAGTTGGTCTTTGAACAGAACACTTTGACGTTACTAGAGTCTAAGCCATGTACACTGTTAGCACACTACAGGAATACTGTTAACATGAAACATAGTTGATTGACCTGATGTGCTCATTAATCTTTTAAGCCCTTATGACATAATAAAGCCAGCAAGCAAAGACTCAACGTATTTGACACTGCAGACCACAATGGGATCTAAATATTTAACATTATCTAAACTGTTACTAAAAAGGATGAAAAGATTTTAAAAGATGGAGCACTGGCATTCCTTCTACTTGCCAAAGTCTTCGGCCGTTCAAGGATCTCACATTGCTCAAACTATACAATAAGACGTGAAGTGCCATTCCATACACATTCTGAGTTCAAGAGTATATTAAAACACTTGCTCAGTTTGAGCAATCACAATTTAGCAAGTTATGTTGACTGGCTAATAGTGAAGACACCACAGAACAGTCAACCTTGTGAGACAACTAAGCTACAAGTCTCCCCTCCAGCTTGAGCAGGTGACAGCGTGCCTTTCCTGTCCAGTGATACACAACTCTTCCACAGAGACTAGGACTCCACTTTGTGGTTACAGCCAGGCAAAGTACATTAATTTAAACAATTGCTTTGGCTCTCACATTCACATGTTTGACTCAGAACTGCAGAAGATTATTCAGTCAGGTGTCTGGCAATTGCTTACTAACTTGCAGTAACTCAGCTGTTTGCAATCACATAAATTTTTCTCCTGGTAGATGCTTTTGTTTAGAACAGCCATTATTCTTTGCCCCATGAAAACTATTCATGATAACATGCAAAGAAGAACTATTGAATGGATGATACAGATTTCAAGCCTTATGTATGGATATACAAATACTTCGCAAACTTCTAGAATAAAAAAAAAAAGTGTTTCTACATCCTTGTACACAAGCACAATCCTGTACCGTCTGTGTGCAGTACTAAAGAGTTAACCAAGTAATTCACATGAATTAATAAAGAGGCACAGAAACATTTAACTCTTTTCACTGTTTCTGAATTCCTTCTAACAGAGGGAATAAAAAATTTGTCTGATTTTAAAGAAAAAAGGCCAAATAAACTAAACTAATTTAAACATGAGGAAGTGTTTCCAAACAACATTTAACTAATACAAAAGCAAATACCAAGACGCAATGCCATTATACCTACAGGCTACATTCATTTTTGACCAGATGCTGGCCTACAGATTCAAGATAGACTGACCAAGGACTTGTGATGAATGTCTGCCAGAACTAACCTTTGGGGTCCTCTGTCTGGAAGGAATCCCATCCAGAATAGCAATGGCATCTTTATCTTGCTTCAGCATTGTGTAACATTCAGCCATTTTGTATTTCACTTCAATTTCTGATGGTAAACACTGAAAAAAAATATTTAAGTACAATGCTGGTTTAGTCAGGTAAAAAAATTTGTCTTCATTAAACACTTAAACTATGTTAAAAAAAATCTAGTGCAAGAAAGTTAACAACGCAACCTACTGCTAACTCATAAGCTCCTGTCTTCAAATGAAAAGCATGAACTACACATACAGAAAAATCTCATGTTCGAGAACGTATTAAGTTTTGCATTAGAAAAAACCACTGATATTTTCAAAACAAATTAGCCTTAAATGTCAGGTTTATTTGACATGATAAATCCACAATCTAAGGTATGTAAAAGACATGTAGATGTGTTGCTTAGGGACATGGTTTAGTGGTGGACTTTGGTAGTGTTAGGTTAAACGGTTGGACTTGATGATCTTAAGGTCTTTTCCAACCTAAATGATTCTATGATTTTATGAATATTGAGTCAGCAACATTAATTGTAAGGGGCAACGTGATCGCTTTATGCAGCACATTAGTCAATTTTTAAATACCTGGCTTTGGGGAGTTGATGCAGCATTCCCAGTAGAAGGTCTTACTTTTGAAGTTTTACTTAATGCTTTTTTCTGCTGCAAGGCCATTGTATACTTACTTACAGCATTTCTATATTCTTTATCATGGAAGAGAGAGTCTGCATGGTATACAAGGAGCTGGTATTTCTGAGATGGTGAAAACAGTTCCCTAGAAGAAATGCAAACAGAAATGCTGAGATCAGCTAACTGCATAAGAATGAAAGCCTTACAGATCCAAAGTATTTGCAGCTTTTGTTTGTCTGGCTTCAACTTCCAGTTGCTGCTGCTGCTTCCTTACTACACTGGAAGGGCCCTTGGGTAACAGGTACTACCTCCTCACAAAGGGATTATCTCACCCATTTCTTTTATCTGCATACAAACAAATGTAACAGCCACTCCTGACAGGTCATCAGTAACATCTTATGTTTAGCTGCTTGGCCACTGCTTTCCATAATGGAGCAGCCCCCATCCTCCCCATAACAAACCACAAATTGTCAATGTCCATTAAAGGACATTTTGTTTGAATGGACTCAAGCTTACAAGGCAACCCAGCTTATTATACAGCTATCCTGGTCCTAATCCACATGTTCCTACATTTTACAAACGGCATTTATAACACTTCCAGTATGTTTGCAGAAGTGTTGAAGAGCTAAGGGTTTCAGAAAGGGATTGTGGCTTCAATTAGTATGTCAAAACCCATCCAAAATGTAAAACAACGCCTTACAGCAAAGCCCTGAAAAATAAAGGGAATCACTTCGAGTCGGGGGAAAAGCCCTGACCTACACAGGGCACCCCTGGAAGGAGAAAATCGCTCCACCTCTCCCAAGACGCTCATGTTGTACCGTGTACCCCGAAGGGTACGGGCTGCGCTGCTCATGCTGAACCCCGGACAAAGGCGAGCTGACAGGGCCGGGGACAGGAGCCGGGGGCCCGCACCGCAAAGCCCGGCAGGACGGACAGCTCCAACAGCGAGCCCCCTTCCTTCCCCCCCGCCACCCTGCGAGGTCCCGCCTGACCTCTCCCTCAGCACCACCGGTCCTGTCAGCCCGCAGCCAGCCGGCGCGCCCTCCCCCGGGAGGGCCACTCACGGGTTATTGCCGCTCATCGTGAGGAGAAGCCCGCTGAGGAGCCGCACGTTCGAGTGCAGCCCGGCGGATGCCATCTCTCGTACATGCTCCACCACGCTCATACCGGCGGCGGAAAACCGCGGAGCCGAAGGAACAGACGGCAAAGAAGCAGACAACGCCGCCGCCCGCCGGCACTCCAAAATGGCGCCACCGGGGGGTCCTCGCGCGCCGCCGCCTACAGGCGCCCGCGACACTGCCTTCATGGCCGACGAGCGGCCCGACAGGCGGGAGGAAGGGCAGCCCGGGACGGTGCGCGCCGCGCCAGGCCCCCGGCAGCCCCGCGCCTGCGCAGCGTCGGGGCGGAAGAGGCGTCGTTGACAGCTGAGGGAGCGGGGGGGCGTTAGGAGTCGGCGGCCTTTTACACAGGGTTGGAGCAGTCCCTTCGGGGCTCAGGGTCGTTTTATGGAAGAGACGCACTCCCTGTGCCTGCACAGCACTTGAGTCTGGTCCTTTTTTTCCTGAGACTTTATTATCTGCTGGCTGCGGCAGCTAAATGTGACAGGTATTGGAGATAACGAAGCTCCTGCCTATAAAAGTAGGTGATTGAGAAGAAAGACCCTTCAAAACGTAGATTTCTTCTGGGCCACAATCAGGGGAAACGCCTCACTAGGGCTGCCGTTAACTACAAGGCATAGACTGAAAGGAGAGATGAATTTTTTTTTCCCCTTTATTACAAAAAGAATGCAAAACATGGCTATCCTTCTATTACTACTACTACAAATCAAATCGGTGGGAGCTTTCAGTTTGAACACGCCATCACTACTGCCTGCAGAGGAATACACCTCTCAAAAGCCAAGCATGCCAAGCAGCAAAACGTTACTAGCACTGGACTTAAGCAACAGAACACTGTTGGTGCTGTGTGGTGACAGGAAAACAAGCATTGCAAAGAAGGAAACAGACAATTCGGAATAAATGGAACTTGGATTTGCAGGTCTTCAAGAAGTCATCTGACTGATCAAAACAGTCACAGCATCTTGTGATGGTTGTGTTTGACTGAATCTGCCATCACAAAGGCAGCCTCAGACTAAGCTGTATGTAATCTGCCTGCATTACCCTTTGAAGGCATTTTAGTACAATGGAGCGCTGCTCTGCAAAGGCAGACCTGCTGAATAACTAGGTACATTGCCGCAAACTACAGCTCCTGTATTAATCTCATCTTCAGTGGGAATGATTCACTTCCTTCTGGTTACCATTACACAATAATGATGGTCTTTTCACAAAAAAAAATATCTCTGATTTGTTTGAAGGCTATCCATGAGACATAAAGTAGTTACCACATTCATTACAAGCTAAGTTTATTGAAAACAAGGTAAAAATCACTGCACTTGACAACACAGCGTGAGAGGTATGTTTTCCGTGGACATACGATGCTGAGACTCTAGCCAGTAGAGCAATTACACAGCTCCCCCTACCCCACAGGTAAGCCCATTTCTTCTCTTAAATACAAGCCCTGTTTTAAATGCTAGCTGTAGCCACTGATAATAAAGCAGCTTGCATCTGAAACAGCATGTTAGAAATCACTTATTAAGCACCAGCTTAATAATATTTGCTTACGCTACTCAAATTATCTTTTTGCTCTCCCTCCCTCTATCCCTCATTGACTGGTTTGTTGGTTTTTTTTCTTCATAAACACTTAATTCTTTCTTGGTACAAAATGTATCCAAAACAAAGGCAAAATACTTAAACACCTTGCTGTGGAAATGCTTAATGTTGCTGCTACTTTGCCTCTTCACTGCCCAGGACCTGACAGACTCTTGTTCATGAACTGTCTCTTCACAAAGCAGATCCACCACTGCAGAAGGAAGTACAAAGTCAGAAAATACGCAAAAGCGGTTTCCATGCAATAAACCAAATAGTGACTTCAAAGTATTCAACCTCTGACAAATAACAAGTGTCAAGGCTCCAGTTTTGCACATACAGTTTTCCACACCGGTTTCTACTGGAATTTAGGTGAACAAGAGGACAGGAGTGGACCCAATGAATTTATAATATAGGACTTTGAATTAAAGCTGGACATTCTACCTTCTCTTATTTCTATTATTTTATTTTTACTGCTTATTCCAGTATAATTATAAACACTAGACTTGTAGCCTAAGTAATTTCAATACTAAATGCAGTCACATTTGCACATGAAACATATGATCAGTCAGGAGGCAATTCATTCATTGATTAGCTATTTTTGTTAATCTGGGTATGAGGCAGAATGGTCTACTTCAAAGAAGCTATCAAATCAGAACCTCCTGGGAAGATAAACAGCGTCTCTCATGCCTGTGAATTTCCATTTGAAAACCCAGCCAACAGCACATGTGCAATACTTTGAAGAGTTGAACCAGACACCACTTATTACTGTCCTGCTTTTTAAAGTAACCCAAATTGGCATTCGCTGTCTTACCACATTACAGATTAAATTTATTGATAACTTGCAGCCTGCTATTTCACTAGCCACGTAAAACCAGTGAAGCTTGCACCGAAGTTACCCACACCTACCCCATCATCTCACTTCTCTCCACATATTTCTGAAAAAACCACACCAAGCCTCTCATTAAATCTGTGATGATCGCACTAAACCCTTACCTTACTAGGCTTGTCACTTTGAGGATCAAATACTTTTTCACAAAGGCGAAGACCAGTTTCTTGCCTCAGCTGCTGCAGGTAGGCCCTCATCACCTCTGAAACACAGCACAGGAAAAACCAGCATAAACTGAGGCAGCACCAAGTCAAACTGAATTTAACAGGGAAGCATCAGATATCACTGCTGAAAGCAGAAAGTGAGTTTTCACATCTGCAGGTATTTGTCGGCTGGCTGAGTTGCTTTGCTCAATTTACAGCCATACTTGGGATTTTTATGCTATTTGTACCAGTAAAAAGGATCATCCAAACTGTTTTCTTCTCTCAGTTACCTTTGCTCATTATTGTGGGCTTCCTATTCTGCCAGTGCAGCAGTTGGCTTGGGCCCCATTACAGGGTTTATCTAGTGATTATGTTGACGCAAAAGGCAGACTCAGACCCCTATTAATTTGTTCTGTTGGATCTGTGGATCCAGGGGAATCACTAGGCCCCCGAGGCCAGAAAATCCAGCTTCTGCTGCCCTCAGAAGACAGAACTGCAGATTTAGAAGATTCAGTTTTAACAGTAATTTTTCTAGTTGCAGTCACAAAAAAGCAGCTAGTAAAGAATGAGCCCAAGGAAGCCTTCAGAGGTCCTGGATTAGCCTTACCTTCCTCCTGCTTGTTGGCAGGTTTGGCATAAATGGCATTAAGTGGAAAGCCAGGCTCCCCAGGAATTGGGAAGTTAGTGATTCCTAGTGTGTACATTTCTTTCTCTCCTTGGCCTTTGGAGTTACACTGCAAGAACCAGGCAAACAATGGATTAACAGTTATAAACAAAACTGATGGAGCATTAAACTCAAATATTTTACCATCTGTAACACATAAAAACCCATCAAGAATAGCAACACAGCATCTCTTCGGAGATCCACAGCCTTGGAGTATCTGTGGCTCTGACAGCTAAGACTGGGGTGAACAAGGTTATTTGTGCCACTGGGAGGAGAATATCAGCAAACCCTTCCCTGAGTACAATCCCCAGAACAGACTGAGTGTCCCTCCTGCACAGAAATTTACTTTTCTTACCTTTTGCAGCTTTTTCAAGCACTCAGAAATGTAGAGGGTTACGTAGATCAGCGTTCTGTCAGCCTCATTCTGCAAAACAAGAGCAAGCACAGAGCCCAGCCACTCTTAGATTAAGGGAGACTTTATGCAACTGATAAAAGTTTGAAAGAAGAATAAGTTCAAGACATTTTGGCCTATAATTTCCCCAGGAGAGAGGGACTTGCAATTCATGACATTTACCCAACTTTAAAAATTAAGTGGGAGGAAGAGGAGTTTTTGTTATCTAGCAGAATTACTTCATTGAAAATAAATGTATATTCACAGCACCAACCCTCCAAAAAACTACTATATGCACAGTATCTCAAAAAATTACCTTAATTTCATAATTTTTGAAGAAAACATTAGCTTTGAAGTAGTAGATGGCTTCATCTATAATATCTGTGTCCTTAGCTAACAAAAAAGAAATACAGAGTTAAACAGTGCACCATTACGCTACATTTGGTCGTAACTTTTACTCACTGAAATACATAAATAAGGATTATTGCAAAGGCAAAACCTTGGCATTTACAAAAAGCAGATGACAACACTATGTAACAGAAAACAGTTGTTGCTGTGTGAAACACTGGTGAGCTCAGACCGTAATATTTAAGCTTCCTACTCTTAGCAGGAGCTTTAACTCCCTTCTCCTCCCCCATGATTTCTCACTTCACAAACGGCAGCAATTCAGCAGTTCCCCACTTTTCTACCAGTTGAGTAACTCAACAGAGTTTTAACAGCATAAAAGTCTTCTCAGGACACAAAAATGTTTTTAGAGAAAGGACAACACCACAATCAGACAAACTTCATTATCCGCTTCAGAAAAAAGGAAGGGTGAGCAGACCACACACTGGTAAGCTTAGTTGTGACTTTCACCTGCTTTCGCTACTATCCGAGACTGCTTAAATCCAGAAACATTTCCTTTCTCAAACTGAACTGCTACACTACCGGGGGACAACATGCCTGGGAGGTGCTACCTCACATGCTAAAGGGGAATCCGTACCAGCATGCCTGTGGACCCTGTTGGGATACCCATAACTTCATTTCAATTTCTGAATCCCCGTACCCTAAAGTGCTGCCTGTCCTTCAACTGCAGACCCAAAGCCTAAGTTCTCTGTAGCTAAACCTCCACTTCCTCTGACAGCAGAGGGTTCACACCGCCACGTCCTCCGCAAAACCTACTGAAGAACACAGTGAGACACAGGAGGAAGCACGAGAACAGTTACTGTAGGCTTTAATTACAGAAACAACTGATTTAGCTGGAGCACGGTGCGTATTTATCTGTGCATAATTACTTTCTACGATTTGTACAACTTAAGTATTTGAGAACTTTTTTCCTCCTCTATAAACTGCAAAGCACTCCACTTCCAACCCGTGACTCCTCTCGTCACTCTTGCTAGGGCTGGCTTGGAGCAAACCGTGAGATGATGATGAGCTATATACAGGCAGGTTTTCAGAGATTATTATAAACTTACTTTCCCGAGGTGCTGGGCCTTTGAACTGGCTTCTGATGGGTAACAGCGCCATGTTCCCAATTAGCTTTGTGTCGGAGTCCATTAAAGTTGAGTGGTAAGCCTACAGACAGGGGGGAAGGCTGGTTATTAATGCTACTGAAAACAAACCTCTCCATGTCCAATCACGTGTCCCCCATGTCTTCATGAAAGAGGAGTCAGTCGAGTTCATTAGTGATGCTTCCAGCAATTTTTCCTTGCACAAACAATCGCTGTTTTCTAATTAGCACCAGATCACAGCGCCATTCTGATGAAGACCATGAAGTATCATCACTGGCACCATTTATGGTTGCGGTGGTGGGAGACAGAATAAAATTGGTACGGCTGGTCTGCAGGTGTTGCTTCATCCCCAGGCTGCCTAACCCCATTCTGCACAGCACCAAGGGGGTAACAGCCCTGCTCTCCGGCCTAAGTTATGGGGTGCTGCATAGTTCACTGAAAGTTAGCTGGCCATTAAAAAAGATTATATTTTATTTCCATGTCTAGCTAGTAATATTAGCTAATAATAAATAAAGCCAGGCTTAACACATATCCACACACTCAGAAAAGGACCTTTCTGTGCACTCTAAAACTGGCCTAAGGGAAAAAAAAAAATCTTTCTGCATATGATAGATTATTCCTGGGAAACCGACTTTTAACAACTGATGAGTTTGCTTTTAGGCACTTTCCAAACATTCCCACTGTGCCGTGCCAGGCCACTGGGAATCCTTCACCTCCTCACAGCCGAGGTCTTGCAGGGGGGGAGAGGGGGATCCAAATGGGGGGGGTGGTGTGGTGTAAAAAGCATCCCCTAACAGAAAAGCGATTTATTTCAACCAGAGGAAGGTGGTGTGAACAAAACCAGAACAAAGCACAGCTTTTACCACCCTCTCCCTCGCTGGAGCCGAGCGCTGCCACCCTCCCGGCTGCGGGCGGCTCCCCGGCAGGAGGAGGAAGAGGAAGAGGAGGGCGCTGGCCTTCCACCAGCCTCCCATTAACAGCAACTCCCTGCTCTCAGCAGGGCTCCCCACACTCTGCAGCCCCTTCTTCTTCCCCCACGCAGCTGCCCGTGGCCGGACCCCGACAGCAGAGCCCTCTTCCCTCAGCCCAGGTCCCCCCCCCAAGCCCCCTCCCCGGCCTGGCCCCTCTGCCCCAAGCCCTGCTGCCCTCTCTCCCCGCCATGAAGGGGCAGAGCCAAGCGCCGGCCGCGAAGCCCCCCTCACCGGCATCTCGAAGGGCAGGCTGTAATTCGGCGGGGCCGGGCAGGGAGGGAGCAGAGAGAAGCTGGCAGCAAACCTTCCTCCTCTGCCTGCGCTGCAGGAAATGAGGCAGCAGAGGCGGTGCGAGGAGGGGAAGCGGGAGCCGAGGCCTGCGGCGTGCACCGCCCCGAGAGCGCGGCCAGCGCGGGCAAGCGGGTCTGGAAAGCGCGCTCAGATGGGGGCTTGTTTGCTCTTCCCCCCCTTCTGCCTTTGCTGCGGCCGGCGCTGCAGGTAACCCCTTCTTGGACCCTGCGTGCCGCCCTTTTGGGTGCCAGCCACCCTGACATCTTGCTTCCTCGCTGGCAGAGGCGAGCTCCTGTCCCGGGCGAGGGTCAGCACTTGACAAGAGCGCGGGTGGGGATGCTTTGCTCGCAGCCGGTTTTCTCTCCTGGGTGTTTGCAGCAGTCCTGCGCATCGCTTGCTCTGACCTGGCTGTGCGTCCAAAGGTGTTGCGTTTGGAGGGATGCAATATTTTTAAGGTGTGCGCTCTTGTTAGTATCAAGCCACGACCTTTTGCGTGACCCAGCATGCTGAATTTGTCCCCTGCTAAATGACTTATGGCATGAGTCAGGGAGGAAAAATGAGGAGCTATGGAAGGTGAGTCAACATAATCTAACTGCAGGGCTGGGATTTGTCCTTTTGTCACGCCACAAGCGTGACTCGTCCCAAGGATGTGCCAGTCTGGAGATGAGTTAAGCCACCAAAGTTTTCCCAATGTTTGCATGGTTTAATTCAGCCAGATCAGGTCCTGCCGTGATGCGATCAGCTCCGTGTGGGCATAAGGACTTGCCCCATCATGAGGTTAACCTACACCGTGACTATTAACACCCAAATATATACAGGGATTTTGGCCCCATGTTTTAAAGCTCTGAAGAGCTGATTTTTTTTCACCTCTTCCTGGTGACCGCAATGACTATCTTGAAACTGAGGTCTCAGCATTCACTAATTGCCTGGAGCTGGGAGTAAGGTTTTAGGAATGCTGAGTATCACGAGACTTGTAGAGGTCATAAGGCTGGCAATTTTTGGAAACCTGGCTTTGAAAAACCCTTTTAATAGCTCTTGGGTGACATCTTATTACCCATTTTTTCTTTGTTACCATTTAAAAGTTCCCATGCGATCCTCCCTGACGTCCACGTATGGATTCTGGGGAGCCCTTTTCCTCTACATGTGCAGGATTTGCTGGTCTGTTGAACCCCTCTGCCTCTTCTGGTTCTGCTTTGGAAAAAGCAGATCTTTACTTCAAAAATAAGCACCTTATCAACTGTATGACAATTTAACCATTTATTTAAACAGACATGAAGAACAACCCTACTGATGAGTAAAAAAAAAAATTACACCTTCCCGACTAGAAGCAAGAAACTACAAAACTAAACGGTGCCAAGCTGCTATTATAGCCCAGGTTTAGGTAACTGCAGTTGCCTCCAAGTATTCAATCCTTGATTTGGTTTCCATTAAGGGGTATCCTTGCACTCAGACATCAACTAACTAAGCAAGCTGCTCCTACAAAATGACATCAATTGTTCTTACTCTACTGAAATATCTGGCTGCTCGTATGTTCTGAGGATGGGGTTAATTTCTAATACATGAACTATGTATTATATATAGACATGATATGCCTACATATAGGCGTTCACTGATGTTTAGCATTTCATAACCATGAGGCCCTTTTTGATAAATATTTTAATCCAAGGACACCATGAGTAAATGTCATTCCATAGGGTTAAGGAAAAGGAAAGGTTGATACATACTTTGACATGAGCAGCAGAGAAGCACATCCTGAAATCTAGCTGAATACAGCTAATAAATTGGTCTAAGATGTTTTAGGAGAAGCAATAAAACATATTTTGAAACACTCAAGACGACCCAGGAACACCTGTATATATAAAAGAACTATAAACAGTGAGGGGTAAATTCAGCTGTACACTTTCACATATGGCTTGAATTATCTGATTATCAACAGTCTGTTAACAGCTACATCCAATTCAAAAATTGATGCTACTTCCCTGAAAAATTCCTAGGACAGTTTTTACATGCCTTTATTTCCTTAGGTGATTATGTTCTTTGGAGATAATGGGCTGAAGTTTTGCTTCTCTGAATAGGTCACATAGTAGGGGTATGAGTTCTCTATTCAGGACAAGAAGGAGCTTGCTTAATGGTTGCTGAATTGTTCATTAACTAACACACTTTTTAAAGTGACTGCACAAGACCATCACTGAAATCTATTTAAGCTTATTTTATTTAAGTGTTGTGCTGTGTTCAAGATGTTATCAATGTATCAAGTACTTAAAGTCACATCAAGTTGTACAAAAACCAGCCTTAAGAAGGTTTAAAACCTGGGCTCTTCCAAAGTGAATGTAAAATACTCATGTTTTTTAAGAAGGGTGAGATACCACCCACTGACCAGATGTCCCTTTGAAGCTGCCAGTAATTTCTTCACCTGATACAGGTTCAGTTCATGAAATACAATTTTCACCCTTTAGAACAATTCTTTCTCTCAGCTAATAATGAAACTAATTAATTACTCAGTAGTTGAGAGAAATATCTGTAACATACTTGTATTTGCCTTTGCCTCTTTTGCAAATTACTAGATTTTGTTCAAGCATTCCTATGCTTAAATGAGATACATCTGTATGTGGGGAACTTTGGTAGGTACTAATGCTAGCCTATGTATTTTATAACACACACATAAGAATAAAAAATGTTTATTAAAATAGTTATGAGGTCATATAACTCACTTTTCACTATAAATTTTAGTTATCTTACAGACAAAACAGAAGTAGCTTTGTGTGGATTTTTTTTTACATGTTTAAACTTCTTTTTCTCTTTTACTTTTTTTTTGTTTTTAACAGAAGCAGGGTATTTTCCTCCCATTTTTGAACATACAGCTTTTACTCATCCACATGATCTTGAAAGTATTCATCCACAAGAGCAGATTTATCTTCTTCGCATTCCTGCCAAAAAGAAAACAAAAAAGGTAGAACCTGACTTTTCCCTAGTGGCTGTTGTACATTGTCTGTTCTGTGATGCTTTATTTTAGAAACCACAACAGGAACAATCTCTAATATGGTTCCATAAAACATGCAGCACAACTTTCTGAAAAGCAATCTGTTTCTAGAGCTATCAAAATTGTATAGGTCAAAATCTAGATCCAGGTATTCTGCATACTTAAGAGTACAAAACTGAATTAAAAAATGGAATAAAAGCACTGGACTTGTTCCTTAGGATTTATGAGCTGAATAATAAAACTAGTCCCGGGCTTGGAACAGATTTTAACACAGCAGTCTTCTATCATGTATTTTACACGATAGATTAGGAATAAATTCTATGTCTCATATACAACACATGGGTTCAACATAGGAATTACCAGGGGAGTTTGAACAGTCATGCAGGAAGAAATCTTAGTGATCTTAATGGTCCTTTCTGACCTTTGAAGTTTAAAATGCCATTATTTTTGAAAACCAAAGCATTACTTTTAAACACAACCATTTGATCAGTCTGCATATGCAAGATGATATTAAAGAATTTTACTTTTGTAATAGTAAATGAACACAATGTAAGCATTGTCACTAAAAGACAATAGCTTATTTTGAACCATACTAAGACAATAATTTATTAGCAAGGCAAAGAACATATTTATATTACAACTGATATTACGGATCCTTTTTAAATTTTCATCTTACCATCAGAAGTACCTTACCTTTGGTTCTTTAAATTCAAGATCTTCTCCATACTGAATGGTGAAGTCTATGTGCTGCAGAACTATATTTATACTTTCCTCATCAGAGCGATCAAAAGGTAGAAATCGAACCATACCATAGTCATCAATCTAGAGAAAGGATTCAAAGGGCATTAGTAAGAAAACACAGTAAATTAGTTCTCAAATCACTCTAAGCCCCTTCCTTAAACCAAACTTAAATATTCCTTGTCTGGACTGCTAAAATACCATTTAAATCCCTGCTGCAAATCAGTGGCAATTCCCCACTCAGAACCCCTGGTTATCAGTCCTAATTTCTACACAGTAGCTAAAGCTGCTTTCCAAAATTGATAACAGAACAGAATTCACAGGAAACTTAGTGGCTACAATCCAAATATTAGTATCAAGAATCTTATGCTAATCTGAAAAAAATCAAAAGCTGAGTTAAAACAGGCAAAAAGTAAAATGCTCAAGTGCCTGAGAATCTTTGAGATCCTGGCTTTGTTAATTAAGTCTGGTAGGTAAATACATAGTTTTGGGGTGAGGAGGGGAGAATTATTACGGTACATACAGTATGTATAACAGCAATTAAGTCAGCAACCATACAGTATGGTTTATAAATACAGGACTAAATTTAGGGGTAGTCATTAAAATGCAATATACCTACCAATCCACATATAGATTTAGTCAGCTTTTTAAACATTTTGCTTTTCAATATATTTGTAGAATCTTCAATCATAGAATACATATCTGGATCTAAGTACCTGGGAAGAAATAAAGCCATCATTAACACTGAAAGAATCCTTGGCCACAGAGCAAATGAATCATTGTGCTTTGAGACAGCTACCAAAACCATTTATCATTCTGTGATCTGAATAAACTAACTTCCTATCAGGAGAACTTAAAATGTTTAAAACCAGTTTTTTTAAGTATTTGAAAGTCTCAGATTACAACTGCTAGTAGAAACAACTGAAGCATTTTTTATTTTCTTTTTGCTAATATACTTGTATAGTCAAGAAAGCTTTGAGGAAGACCACGGGGAAAAACTTTTAATTTTGTAATTTTAGCACAAATGTAAAAGTAACACATAAGTAATTCAGTATGTTCAGTATCAGAAAAACTGACAGGATCACCTCCGGTTTAGGTTTTGAAGTACAGTACCCTGGAATGTCATTCAGAATGACATAAGTGATTCAAGATAATTATTTACAGAAAAATCCAGACACATGTACAAACATGGAGCTAGCCTTCTGTCTCTGACTAAATTGTAAGCATCTGGTCCAGACTTAAAGACTATGTTCGATATAAAACAAATGCATCTTCTCCATTCCAAAAGTATGTTTTAACTGTGGGAAACGCTTTGAGTGAAGTTCACCTTCAGATATTAAACTACAGAGTAAGTAATTTTTTTGGAACTTACTTTTCTATTTCCTTCTTGGCCTTCTTGCTCAGCAAATCCATTTTGGTCATGATGTTAATCTGTGGAATCTCTAACGATATCATTGCACTGAGTGCTGCCAGAATTCCAGAGATAAACTTAAGGAATATGAAAAATGATGTAGTTAAGTACAGAAAAAAATACAAACGTGCAGGACACTCTACCACAGACCAAATCTAGTGAATATATGAAACATGGACATGAGGCCAAGTGGGGAGTCCTTATCTCTGTTGGAAAAGGGAGGTGCGGAGCTTCCCATCTGCCATCTTATTTCCAGAGCTTCCAATCTGGATCTGCCACTGAAAAGGCCATTACAAAACTCAAAGCCGGTCTTGGAATTCTTACTGCTAGACAGGGAAAGTGGTCTGCTCTCTCTCCAGATCTGAGAAAGCTCTCAGAATCACAGAAAAATTTAGGTTGGAAGGGACTTTTAGAAGTTATCTGGTTCATACAACTGCTCAAACCAGAGCCAGCTTCAAAGTCAGATCAGGTTGCTCAGGGCTTTTGCCTAGTCAAGTTTTGAGTAACTCCATGAACGTACACTACACAATCTCTCTGTGCCCCTGTTCCAGCCTGACCACTCTTGCAGTGCTGGATTTTTTTCTTTATATCCAACTGGAGTTTTCTTTGCTGCAACCTGTGTCTGAGGCAGCTGAAGACAGCAATCAGCCCTCCCCCGGCCTAGAGTTCTTCCCTCTTGGCTAAACAAACCTAGCTCCCTAAATTGCTCAGATTTCCTGTTCTTTATCAATCTTAACTCTTACAACAGATTTCAAATGGATACCTTAAAAGATTCCACCATAAACTGAGAATCCACAAGAAAAACTCCACAGACGCGGAATTCCCACTGCTGAAGCTGCTCCACCAGCTGTTTCATCACTGGCAGATGTGTATAGAGTTCGATCTGACCTAGGGCACACTTAGGATATTAGTACGCAGAAATGTGAAGCTAACAGGAACAGTTCACAGTTATCAATTATATAGACAGGGCTGTTGCACTTAATATAAATAAAAGCTGATAAAGAAAGTATTCTCCTTCTTTTCAGACAACTCTGACTGTATTTGGGTGAACTTATACTGGTGAAGTGGAAAAAGAAAGAAAAGGGTTTTCCTCTTCCCGTGACCTCCAGTGAGCGTTAGTTAGCAGCTGCCATAGTGTTCCCACACCATATGATGCTGTCAGATGTCAGTGCAGTCACCCAGACTAGCGTGGGACCACTTCTGAAACATCTGAAAGTGACTCTGACAACTGTTAATAATGCAAAAAGAATAACGTGTGAACAATTACAACCAACAGAACAGAAGTACTGCAAATTTCATAGTGCACATGAAGAACGATACCAAAACATGGACATTTGTTTACCTGGGCAATCAAACAATATATAGTCATCCTCCACATGCCCAAGGCTTTCCTCTAGCCAGTTAAAGTTATTGGCAAAGTATTCCATGCAAAACACCAAGCCGCCATTGGGACCAAACCTTAAGGATTCATCTTCCATGACGTCGTCCACTTCGATTAACTCACGGATGTCTGGAACAACGAGGCGGTTTTAGTGCCGTTCGCTTACCAAGGGTGACCGCAGGCAGCCTCCCGCCGCTCCCGCCGCTCACCTGCCATGACGGGGTAGCTGAAGAGCTCGGCCGCCGGGTCCAGGTTGACCACCTGCACGGCGCGGCCCAGCGCCTCGCAGTGCTGCACCATGGTGGCGCAGTACGTGCTCTGCAAAGCACACGCAGGCCGTCAGGCACCGACCGACCGACCGCGCCGCTGTCGCCTCCCCGCCGCCTCCCACCCCCCGGCCTCACCTTCCCGCTGCCCGCCGGGCCCATCACCAGCTGCGCGTACCGCGGCATGGCGGCGGGCGGGCGTGCGGCCTCCCCGCAAGGGCGAAGCGGCGGTAACTGGCCGCTCCGGCGCCCCGTAGCTCGCCTGGTCACGCGCCCCGGGTAGCCTATGGCTCGCACGCTTGAGACAGCTGGCTCAAACCGCGCGCACCGTCACGCCCCTCCCCGTCACGCCCCTCCCCGTCACGCCCCT
>NW_010973276.1:3705160-3713994 GCF_000737465.1 Haliaeetus leucocephalus
GTCCCGCCTGCGGGCGGGCGGCCTCTCCCCCCCCTTCCCCCGGCTACCAGCATCCCTCCCTCAGCTCCGACACCCTCCCTCTCCTCCGGTACCGCGGCTCTGCCTCCCCTGGCAGTGACTCCTTCGCCTCTCGTACCTCAGCATCCTCCCCCCTCAGGTACCCGGCGCCCTCCTTTCCCTCAGCCCCGGCACCCTCCCCGCACTGCGAGCCCGCCCCTCCTCAGGTACCCGGCGCCCTCCTTTCCCTCAGCTCTGCCCCCCACATCCCACCACGTCTGTGATCCCCATCACGTCTGGTTCCCCAGCACCTTTCCCCCCGACCAGCCCCCGCTTTTACCCCCTGCTGCCCAGCACCCTCCCTCCCCCATTTGGGATCTCCATCTCCAGCATCCTTCCCCTCGCTACGACCGTCTACCGCTTTTCCCTGAGGTCCCCCTGCCGCGAACCCCACCACCTCTGGCGCCCTGGCATTTTCCCTCAGCTCTCTTCATTGCCCAGGCACAGCTTGTACAGCGTCCTGACTCTGACTCTTCCACACACATAGCCTGCTTGCTCCCATGATCCTGGGGGACTTACGCATTGCAAACTCCTTCTCTATTGACTCCTGTTTTCTAAGCCCCTTGCCCGAGAATGTGTGCGTGTAAACCATTGTTAAATGTATCAGTGGGTCAAGTCTGGTTTGCTCGTTTTGTGGTGTTTGGGTTTTTTTGCCAGTGTCCTGGGATCAGCTTGTAATCCTTTAGATGCTGATTTAAGTGACCCCTTTTCTTTGCTAGTATAGTGGCAGTACCTCCCCCCACTCCCCCAGTGCACTTGCTGTTCATATGCCACCGATTTAGCATGATACTTCACGTTTTGCTTAACCCAGTGTGTTCTGTAATTCCACGTGGTGTTGTCGCAGATCTTTCTTCATTTCACACAGCATTTTGTGGCACTTCGGGGTTTTTCCCCTTATGTGCTAGAATTCCATACTGCTTGGTATTTTTTTAGCCATTTTCCCCATATTTTTTCATTATTTCCTGACGTCTTTTTTTCTTTCTTTTTTTTTTTGCTTTTCTTACGATTGTACCTATTTTCTCTGGGATTCATCGGTCTTTGGGATCCTTGTTGAGTTAGGAAAGATGTGAATAACTTTAACCCAGAACTTAGGTCCTGATTCTTTCATTCTGTGATCTCCAGGCTTGTGACATGGCCACAGATGTAGCTGAGCCTGTGGTCCCTGACTGCAGAGGAGACGTAAGGAGCGGTGCCAGGTCAGATGCCGACTATCCTCTTCGGGTTCTCTACTGCGGAGGCAAGTGCTGAAGGGGCAGTTGTCCACGATTCTTACAATGTGCTGTTTGTGAGGGCAGCCTAGCAGAAAGAATGAGAGAATCGGAGATTTTCTTTTGGTCAGCTTTTATTGAGAAGCTAGACCATGATCAGCTTGACCTTTATGATTATCTTTCTGAAATAGCTTGTGTTGTGTATTTTACCTAAAGCATTTTTGGTGAAATGTAGGGGTCTTCCCTCTGAGAGATGAAGGTACTGACAGCATTCTGTGTGTAAAAGAAGCGAGAGTGGTGCTCAGATAGTGAACTGTTCAGCAAAGATCTTTTCCTGCAGAAAGCAAGTAAAGCCTTTAGCACAGAAGAGGCCTCTCAGCATTAGTATGACAACAAGAAATAAAGTTAGAATTCATGAAAGTGATTTTTTACACTGTGTTTAGAATTCTTTACTCATTACATTTGTAGTTACGTGGATGAAATTTAAAGGGAAGTAAGTAATCTTGACAGGTATGTTTTTTAGATAGATATGTTATTTTGGTTTGGGCTTGAATACAGTTGCAGGGGATTAGGAAATAATCCCTGTTGTGCGTGAAAGTCTGCATAATTGGTTTGGGTCTGTTCTGGGGCCCAGCCCCTCTTCTGGACATTGGCAGCTCTTGGAAAAAGAAAAGCTAACCAAACCACGTGGTAATTTATTAGGAATATCTTTTGCCTCAGGTAGAACTGGTGTTTCTTTCTGTAACTTTTCCCAAAGCTGTAGGCATCTCCTTCCCTTCCTTCATTGACTGGGTGCTCTTGCTGGGATAGTTTTATCCTAATGCAGAGTGTGTGAGCAAATGACTACTGAGAAAAAAATTAAAACCTGGAGTGGTATCAATGAAGTAATCTGAGTCAATGTGTGGTTATAACCAGAAGTTATGACATAAGAAGTCATCCCTAACTTTAAAATACCATTTTGAATTTAATGCTAAGGCTGTAAGTGGAGAACTTATTTTTGTAATCTCTTCTTTTTTTTTTTCCTCTCCCTTCTTTCTCCAGTCTGTTCATTGCCAACAGAGGTGAGTTAATTTTTTTGTTGTCCAAGTTTCTTCTTTCTGTCCTATGATTATGGACTATGATGATCCTTTCTGATGTTTTCTGGCTTTTCTTAATTGTGGCAGTTCTGTGCTTCAGCCACTGTCATCTTTAGGGTGACACAAGGTTTCTTATGTGCTAGTATAGTATTCGTATTCAGTCATCTTAAGGAGAAGTGGCTGAGCTGAATAGCAAATATATTTTGATTCACTGATACCAAATTCACATGACCTTTCTTCTCTAGTACTGCGAATATATGCCTGATGTGACTAAATGCAGACAATGGTTAGAAAAGAATTTTCCAGATGAGTTTGCAAAACTCACAGTAGGTAAGAATCTTTTCTATTTTCTAACTGGTATGTGCCCTTAGACATACTCAGAAATCTTTGAGCTTGTCCAGTTCTCACCTCTTCCCTTTTCCTGCTGTATCAAATGTGAAAGTTAATAATTTTCTTAGGAGTCTACCGTGCTTTTGGATGCTGTGAAAATATGCTTGATAGTGTCAGAAAACACTGAATGAACAATGTGTAATTTCAGTAATAACGTTTGAGCTTTCTTAAGGTTCCTGCTGTAACCAGTCATCCATGTACTTGTTTCCAATCAAAGTTAGTTTGTTGGATTTTATATCTGTCCAGTCTACTGTGGATGGCTGGAGTAAAGGTCATTAGTAATAGGGAACTTGTTGATTTGCATTTGGAATTTCAATATTAACACTATCATTAATTTCTGTCTTTCTGTGGAAATTATGTGAAGAGGCTGTATTGAAATTGTAACTATCTTTGAGCTAAGGCTTTTCTGAAGTCTAATTTGCATAAGTACTATAATGAAGATGTAACATGCATCAGTGAAGGGCCTGCTGCACTTAAGCACAGAGTTTACGAATTTAGCAAAATACCACTGTACCTTACTTCCTGTTCCTGTAAGGCTGTGGTTGTCTGACCACTAATTTTGTTCTCTTTCCTCTCCCCACTCCTTTCTGATGCATTTAAGAAAATTCACCTAAACAGGAAGCTGGGGTTGGAGAAGGCCAAGGAACTGCAGGAGAAGAAGAAGAGAAGAAGAAGCAAAAGAGAGGCAAGGTCTAAATAGTTGATTGCGGTATTGACATATAAGCAGTTTGGGGCATCCCTTTCTCACTGCTGTTCTGTACTATGGCATGGATTCCTTGTGTTTTGGTTGTTAGCTACACTTTGACTCTGCACAAAACATACCGAATATCTTTCTTCCAGTGGTAGCAGAGTTGGTGTGGTGATATATGCTGATGAAAGAATTGGATAGTAGGAATAGCAAGTGAAAGGTGACCTGCATCATGTGTCTCATTGTTCTGTCATTGCTGTTGTATTTACTCAGGGAGTAATTCTTCTAGACCTAAAATCAGCTGGCATGCCTCCCGGAATACTTGTTTCTGCCCTGTTTAACAGCAGTTTATAGGTTGCTTGCAGAGTAGAACAAAGACTGCTTTCCTCCATTAATGCCTCATGACACTGCTTTTGCCTTTTTTCCTTCCACCATCCTCTGTATTCACGTAACAGGATTTGGTTTTATGCTTTTAACACTATGACCTATGTCTCCTTTAACAGCTATGTCTCTTCCCAGCAATACTAATGAAAAACATTTTCAAAAACCAACTTTGGAAGATATAAAATATATGCAACAATTTAAACACTTTTTTATCTTCTATTGTTGGAGTTCTTTCTGTTTAATTAATGAACATACTTACCACTATAAATCAGAATGCTGGGGTTGTTAATATGCATTTGCCTGTGGAGTGTCAGTGGTGTCTGTAGTGCTTCAGAAATTATGGTTAATAGCCCAGTAAGATTCAGATTTTAAGCCACATATCACTGCAGATGTTTTATTTTTGTGTCTGCCTTGGTAACCAGTTATGTTTACCTTGTCAGTAGGCTATGTGTAGTGACAACAGTAATTTATGTTCTGTAGCTTGGATGCTTTTCCCAGAGACTTCAGGAGATTTTCTTGCAACATTAATTTATTGTGTGGGGTGGTATAGTTAGTTTTCAGTCTGTTTTTTGGTTCAAATAATACTGTTTAAAATATTTAGGGTTTTTTTTCCTAGAATCTAAAGTTTCATTAAAACTTATGGTATGGTGTTAACTATGATGCTATAAGATTGACCATAAGAGAGAGGCTGAGGAAAAACAAGCGAAAACTTACTAAAACACTGCAGAAATTTACTGAAGAAATTTTAAGACAGAAATTTACTGTCCTAAATTATTGGATATCAGTTTATAGTAATGTAGAACTGAAAGTTCTGCATGTTAGAGAAGGAAGTAGTCACAAGGGGTTAGTTTGCTTGTCATAAATTCTTTAGGTTTTCATGCTGACAAGGCTCAAGAACATGAAACTTTGGTTACCCTGGAGTAATTTGATGACTGTACACAAAGAGAACCGAGATCTTAATCTGACTTAAGAATCCTAATGAGTGGAATATAACTTTTGCATGCTTTACTCAGATTAATAAATGCCTGATATGTGAAGTGTTCCCTCAGGTTGGCCTAGAAACAGACAGTAAGAAAGAAGATGTTAAATCACGTGGAAGTTTGGCAGTCAACTACTGTAGCTGGCTTCTGTTTCAGAGGCGTGATGTTTTGTGCTAGCATGTTCATAGATATATGGTTCATACTGGGGTCTAGAACTTAAATCTGCAGTTTAACCCAGCAGCCTGAGTAGGCATGTCCTCATGGCCTCAGTAAATGGACGTAAGTTGCTTTGCCTCGGACACAAACCCTAAGGATGTTAAACTCATGAAAAACATTAAAGTAACAATTTGTTCCTAGGATTACAGCCAAAGAACAATTCCTGAAGGAGGGGTTAAATGTAGACCAAATGCAGTGATTAGTAAAGTGTGGGGAAAGCCCCTCCTTCTTCTGATACTTGTAGTGGGGTCTGCTATGCAAGCTGTACTTGAATGTACATTTGACGTGTATATTGTTATTTCTCGTAATATTGAGCTTTGATGACATGGGACCTTTCTTAAATAATAATAAACCTGAATGTGAGACAATGTACAAGATATATTTTTGTTTACCAACACAGATGGGGAGATAACAGTTTCTTTGTTTATAGGGATGAAATCTGACCTTATATGCTTTTTTCTTTGATTAAGTGTGACTTCATTTAACTAATCATGTAACCTTATACTCTGTTGTAAAGGCGGAAGGGGTCAGATAAAACAGAAAAAGAAGACTGTACCACAGAAAGTTACAATAGCTAAAATTCCTAGAGCAAAGAAAAAATATGTCACAAGAGTATGTGGCCTTGCAACGTTTGGTGAGTTGACTTTTGTTATGTGGTTTTTCTTGGTTTTAGATGTGCTTGCCTTTAACCTCATGATATTTCTTCTGATTGTGTTACATTGAGTGATCTGCTTCCATCTGTGCGAGGTGAAAGTCCCAAGGTGCTTTTAGCAGTTCCAAAGCATGCGAAAGGTACACTGACTTCCCTCAGTGATAAATCATTGAAATTCTTATTTCCATGGTGTTTCCAAACAAATAGGGTTACAAGGGTTTTTGAAACAGGTTATAAACATACTTATTTTCAAAAAGATGCTTATTTCTATCAAACCTGTAAATATGTTATTGACAATTAATTTTACCTGTTCTTGAGACTGAGTAAGTAAGGCTTTAACTGCCTTTCTAGTATGGCAGTCAAATCATACCAAAGTACACTAACGACGCTGTCCTGCGTAGCTTTGGTTTGTCCTGCGTAGCTTTGGTTTGTCCTACATAGCTGCAAACAGCCACTTGGTGTTTATACCTATAACAACATCTTACTTCCCACATTGATCATGAATTCTGTTAAAAAGGTAAGTTTTAACCATGGTTGTATTAACAAGATATGTTACATATTTCCTGCATGAGTGTATTGTCAGTTTTCTTGAGGGATCAGTAATACACACTAGCTTGGTCTGAACTGTATCTTCGTGCTGGAAGCCAATCTCAAAAATTATTGGGATGTGTTTCTGAAGGGAATATACTGAAGCACTTCTATGGAAAAACTTGTTCAATAACTATGGAAGTTACTCAGAACTGGAGGGTCTTTTCAGTCAGTTTTGCATGTGCTTTTCTGGTGAGTGTGTGTAGCATAGGCCTGCGTAAACAGAATGTGTAGGGGACATTCAGCAATTTTTGTGTTGAGTTTGCTAGATTTGTAGTCAGTTGTTTTGTATGTAAACAACAGACTTTTGCTTTCAATGGAAACTGTAGCAAAGCTTTAACTGTAAACTGCCGCTAGTTTTTCAAGAGTTAAAAGAAGATTTTGGTTTTAAACTTGAGAAAATACTTGTATGAAATGACTGTACTTAAAAACTGTCCATTTTCCTGTCAACAGAAATTGATCTTAAGGAAGCACAAAGGTTTTTTGCTCAGAAATTTTCCTGCGGTGCCTCAGTAACAGGAGAAGACGAAATCATCATTCAGGGGGATTTTACAGATGACATTATCGATGTAATCCAGGAGAAGTGGCCTGAGGTAATAAACCCTTTCTTCTCCTAGAACTCTAGTTTCCAGAATAGCCTGTGACTTCCCAATGATTTTGAAAAAGGGTTTCATCTTTGGCAGCACAGATGGTTGTGCAGCACAGATTGTTGTGCAAAAATAAAAGACCAGTTGTTGCCTTCCCACCTATGAATGACTAGGTTAAGGAGTGATTAAACTTGAAGTCAAATGTTGCTTCTGTCGTCCAAGAAACATTAGCTCTCTAAACATGTAGTGCTGTTACTGTGGATACCACAGCGAGGAAGGCATGGCAGAATAAGTCCAGCTGTCAAGTATCTGTGGCTTCTTTGTGACTGTTTCTTAGTGGTGAATGCCTAAGTATTTTTACATTGCCATCTTATTTTTCAAAATCTCTTAAAATATTGCAAAATTAGAAAAAAAAACCCTGAAATAAAAACCACTTGTGCTTCAGAAGAAGAGATTAGCTAATTTTGGGTTGGACTGAAATGTTGATGGTTGAAAGGTTTGGTTGCACTGCTGTAATCACAAGCAGTTTCTTTGACTCTCCCTTTTTCTGGTATTTCTGGTATTGGCGTTCTTTCTGGAATAACTCTCTAGGCCTGTCTTTATTCAGAGCCCCATAGGTTCAGCTGTGTCCTATAGGCACATGTCACTCACGTAGAATTTACAGCAGGGAATCTCGGATGGTGCTGTGTACTTCTCTCATGCTTCATTACGTGTACAGTGGTGAATATTGAGTGAGACACGTAAGAAGAAAATATACTTAATATGCTGTGTTTTGGCTTTTTTTTTTTTCTAGGTGGATGATGATAGCATTGAAGATCTTGGAGAAGTCAAGAAGTGATAGTGAAAGACTACCTTTATTTAATTGTATGGTTATAAATGATGTAGCCAAAGTGAGGCTTCTAAATCCATTTGCTCTGCAGTGAATCTGTGGAGAACCCATATCCTTGGCATTTTCACTGTTCTGTATAGGCTGCTTGGGTTTTTTTGTTGTGATATTTGCCAAAGTTAAATTGGGGTTCTATCATGCTTACGCATGAAGTAGATTTAAATAAAATTACTGTTCCTCACTGAAGACAGTTTCTGTTTTCTTTACAGCTACTTTCCTCTAACAATCTTACAGACAAATGATAATTTAAGTCGTTAACAGATTATTTTTCATTTGCTGTCCCTTCTGTTAAACTTAAGTGAATAACGCATGTTGCTAATGTACAGAAACGCATACCTCTCATTGACCTGCATAAAATCTTAGAAATCGGAATGGGACAAACGTTCTAAGGGTTTGTAACACAGGAAAATGAATCCTGAAGCGGTCAGGCAGTTGGACTAGGTGATCGTCGTAGGTACGTGCCAACTGAATAATTTTATTCTGTTAAGTGGAAACACTGAGGAACATGTGAATATGTCTGAAATGTTTAGCCTATTTTCATAATTCCAAATGATCTCCTAACCCTGCTGGTCTTCTAGGTCTTCTACTCCTGCAGACAGCCTCAAGTATCGATTTGGTGCTCTGTATTTCACTGCTCCATTTAAGAACATTAAATGCTCCCTGGCAGCAGAGTCCTGGAGTTGACATTCTCCTGTCACTGTAAAACCTAGACGAGGTCAAACCCAAGGGGGTGACGCATCGCACACCCTGTCCTCTACCGTGAAGTTCTTTCTTTCTGTGATTTTTGTTTATAAGCTGATGGGTTTAGTGGAGACTGGTGTATCCTCATAACGAGATAACTGTATCTCTGTAGTTGTTCCATTTAAAAGCTGAGCAGGGTAGTTACCTTCATCCTGTAACATCCGGTCGGGTTCTTACTCGTCTCCTATTAACAATATTATTAATTCTCACGTTTCTCCTGGCAGCTCCAGCCCCGCCGGCGGTCGCGGGCCTCGAACCCGCAGCTCCGCCGCCGCGAGGGCGGGGCGGGGCTTCTGCCTAACAGCCCCACTCGGCGGCCACTCAACGGCTGGCGGGGGCGGGGCGCCGCCGCGACGTCAGGGCGAGGGCGCCGGTGGGTTT
>NW_010973276.1:3714004-3731704 GCF_000737465.1 Haliaeetus leucocephalus
CCCCCCCCCCGCCTCAGGCCTCGGCGCCTGTGGGAGGCCGCAGGGCCGTGCCCCCACCTCGGCCGGTTCTCAGCGGTTTGCGTTTGTCATTCCTGCAGGGTTACCAGGTCAGCAGCGGTCTCGGCGGGTAACCATGTAGTGCTTAAATCGGAGGCAGCCTCCACGATGAATGTTACGGTCATAAATAGTTACCAGTGTCCGCTGACGCCTGGTAGCGCTCTGGTCCCCAGTCCCCTATGAATTCATCACTGCCGCATTCTGCTTCGCCCCAGGTAAAAAATGAAAGTACAGTTAACGATGAGAGCGCTCTATTTTTAAGGTGAAAGGATGTGTTGTACCGCTAATGGTTTCAGTCAAGGACCACAGGTGGTACCACAAGCATGAGTAACTTTTTGGGATGGTCTCTGTTTATAATATAAAAATATTTTAACAAATTAAAGCCCCGGGTTTATTATCGGAGAATTTGTCACTGCTTCTTTATATTGAAATTGAAACGTGTTCCATGTGTTACCTTTTATAGAAACTTAGCTCAAGCTTTGAGGACAGCACCATTCAGAAACAGAGGCGAGAACTCCAGCTTTTAATTGCAGAACTGAAAGATCGTGATAAGGAGCTCAATGACATGGTTGCAGTGCATCAGAGGCACCTTCTAGCCTGGGAAGATGATCGGCAAAAAATACTTACTTTAGCAGAACGATGCAACTTACTAAAAAGTAGGTATCGTGCATATAAAGAATAAGACCCTGGTCTTTTAAGTACGTTCACGTGCTTAGACCCCTCAGTAACAGTTTTGCATCATATAAGAAATCAGCCTTAAATTTGGTTGTCTGAGATCAAAACTTCCACAATGGTACTAAAGTGATCTGATTTTGAAGGAGGTATGATAATCAGATATCTCCTTTTCGTTTGAATGTGTAAATTGCTTCTGTGGATTCTTTAAAAAAAATATCTGATTAAATCAATGTGGCAGAAGAGAACAATTTGCAAACATGCTGGTGTACTGCAGAGCCCCGTGCCCTGAGGTTCTGCTGCACAGCTCTGACATCATCCACAAGCCACCCAGCTAATCACCTGGCAGCTCTGAACCGTCTTGTTTGACAGCTATAGTACAGAGGTCACCACAGAGTTTGTATTCCATCTGACCTGGGTAGCTAGGGAATCCTGCTTCGGAGTATGCAACATGAGCATCCATTTCTGAATCGCATGATTTTAAAACACTGGATTAAATTATTTCTGACATTTAAAAAATTGCGTGACCGTATCTGAGCTGTTTTCTCAGAGATGCCTTGTCTCCTTTCTTTTCAGATGAGCTGAACAAGAGAAATGAAATTGTAAAATCACTGACCAAAAGGTTAAAGTTCTTGGAATCTCAGCAGAATGACAGTAAGACAATTGAAAATACACCACAGAAGTTTAAGGAGCTGTCTCAAAAAGTAACAGATGCAACTGTTCACTGTCAGGCTTTGGAGGTAGGAGTTGAGTAATGGTCTGATCTTGCAGTCCAGGCATGTACAGAATGCCAGTGGCATCTGTGAGGTTCACTAGTGAATGGATATTTCATATTAAGGCTCCTGAATTGCATTTGTCTTTTACTGCAGTAATGTTAGATTAAGGTATAGCTCTGATTCGTTGCTGGGGGCGGGAAAAGGCAAAAAAACGTTCCTAACATAGGATTTGGAGTTTGCTGTTTGTTTGCTTAGTTTTGGGGAACACTGCTCAGAACCAGCTTGCCTCCAGAAATGTCAGGCGATGTGATTGCAAAAGGCAGTGCTGGCCCCCAGAACAGTACTGGTACTTGGTTAGGAAGTTCCAGAAGGTTTTATTTACAGCTTTGATTACTGTGATGAACTGTAACATTCTGAAACTGGTTTAAGGGTATGAAAATAATTGGTATTCCAGGGTTCTAGATATTTTTTTAAGTGAATTGGCAATGATGTGTTTATTGGGATAATTTTTCCCCTGTATGTAGTACAGTAAAGCAGTATTGCGCACTTTCATCTGTCTAATCGGCTTGACTTAAGACATGGAGGATATTAAGACCCTTGATAACAAGCAAGTTTGGCTGTAATGAACTGGGGAACAATTTTTACTCTAGTCCTCTTCAGATCTTCACAGCTTGCTCAGAATCCCGCATTGCCGTTCATGATGTTTAAATAAAGTTGCGCACACGAAGATAGTAACTTTGAGTCATTGAAGTAGTAGCTGACATTCTTATTTCTGTTCACTAGGAGAAAAATCAAAGTCTCCACTGCTTAGTTTTGGAACTGTCTGCTAAAACAGGCCAGCTGCAAGCAAGAGAACAGGAGCTTCTTACTATGCTTAAGCTGAAGGTAACATCCATTGTCTCATCAGGCACTAAATGTGGTCAAACTGCAGTGCAGTTATCGGTGACTGTACCACAGTGGTTTAGTCACCGTTGATGTCACTGCTGTTTAATTCTTAGGCTTGTTTGAGAAGGGAAAAATGATCAACAAACAATAAACTGGTTTATTTTCATAAACAAGCTTGTTTCCTGGCTTTGATTTTTGGGTTTTTTCCTCAAGAGCTCAGAAGAAAATCTGTGAAGTAGCTATGTCTACTGCATTAAGATATACTGTTGTTTTGTCAAAATCCATACATAAGATAAAACAATAATCGAGAATACATTCTATTTCATATTTCAGGACGAGGCTATACTTGAAACAACTGATCACATTACTGACTTTACATCTAAATTCAAAAAGCTGGAAAGTGCATTGCGTGCAGCAAAGACGGAGGAATTCAGTCTCAACAAAGAAAAGGAAGACCTCAAACTGAGACTGAAAGAACTAATACTTGAAACAAACAAGCTGAAAGGTAAATGTTTATACTGGGCACCTAATTTAGTGTAGACCAGCATGATTCCTTTTCATTCTGGGAAATACTACATTTTGTTTTAAAGATGACCTCTGTGAAAAGATGAAAGAAAATAATAAGCAGCAGGAAGAAATCATTCACCTCAAACAAGAAAACAGCTGCTTGAGGAATGAGCTCGCACTTATTGGTAAGTGTGGGCAGTTGGATTTTTAGGCCTTGGCTTTCAACAGCTCAGAGACTTCTAGACAACCAATTCACTAATATGTGTGAAAGGCAGCTTCTTATCTACCTTTCTTGCAGTTTCATAAAGGTATATGCCTTTGTGTGTCATTCTTCATGAAAGCAATATCTAGGGCTTCTGCAGGGACAGTTTATAAAATTTTGTAAAAGCACAAAGTTCACCAGTGTGATTATACATGGAGGCATAAATGTCTCAGAGGATTCTCTCTTGAAAATTTTTGAGAATTTCATCTCTCCTGTGGTATTAACACAATAAATGGGGGTGGCATTCTCCCTTCTGACATAGGTTGCATAGAAAATGGTGACCTACTGAAAAGAAGCCACATGCAAAACCTAAAGCTTAGGGCCTATGAAATTACCAGCCCATCCACTCCCTCTGGTGTTTGTATGGAAGTAGTATGTTTAGAAACTCGCTTTTTCTCTTGCTTTTCTTTAACTGATGGTTTTGGTTTAGACTGGTTTAATATGCAAGACTTGGTAAATTGCAGCTTGCATCTTCACTTTGGTTTTGGGTAGAGAGGAACTCTTCTGTGCTGCGATGGTTAAGAAAGGCAGGCTGATGGTTGCTGCAGTATTCTTACAGACAAGCAATATGTACCTTGAAAGATTAGGTGACCAAAGTTGTCCTCTGCTGTGAGATTATTTACTTGCCTGTCACTTTTTATCTGCCATTACCTTTGCCAAATATTGATCCCATGTCTCATTATTTTAAAAATAGTAATGGGAAGTATTTCCCAGCACTCCCAGTATAAGGCATGAATTAGAATTAATTACTGAATTTCTTTTCCATGGAAGAATGTTAACATGAAAAAGTAAAATACATCAGTCAATGAAGCAGGATATTGCTACTAGTAAAATAAAGCTAGGTGCTGGTGAAAAGTCCAAGGAAAACACTTCATCTCTTTAGTTGTCTTACGATTTTTGTACTGTTTTTATTTGGAGGGGAAACAGATCCTGTTGACCTTATGAAAATACTTTTGTTTTGGTTAGGTACCTGTTTCTACTGCTACACACATACATGTTAAAGAATGTACTTGCTTTGTGTCTGTTCACTTTAAGTAATTAAAAAATTGTGTATGTTTTGAAACAGTTGAGAAAGCAAAGAGAAAGGATCAACTTCTTCAGTTTGCGAAGTCTAAACAAGCACGGACTGACACAGAACTATCAAGTTTGCGACAGGTGCAACCCTAATTGTGTTTCTACTCTGAGATTATGAAGGCATTTTTCAATAACATCAGATAGTATAAAAAAGTTAGATCTAGCTATTATTAATTAAGAAAAAAAATCAAATTTGCTGTTCCTGCTTTGTTGGGATCCCTACAGAATGTTGATTTTTTTATTAAAATTAAAACTCCATGGTACAAATCCTTGTATTTACCTGTGCTTTTAGCCTTTTTTGTATAATTGTATTTACTCGGTCCTACAGTGAGTAAATACCACGCTCATAGCAGTAAAGTGGAGCACCCTATTGAGATAACAGTTCGTCCGTGCATGTGTGTAACCAGAGAGTGCTAGGTTCAAGAAGTCACGTGAAAGGTGTGTACTGGGGCAGGCTGCCTTGCACACGTGCCCAAGGTGAACTCACACAATGTAGAGGGGCATGATGTACTGAAAAATCTGTTTTTCAAGAGAGACTTAAAACCAGTGTTTTCACCTGCACTCATTTGAGGTTCTGAAGGCATGTTCAAATTTTTTTAATTGCAAATAATTGATCAGTGTGTTATCTTCTATGTTAGCTTTACAAAAAATCCCCTGCAGTGAAAGCCAAATACCATGACCATTCCGTGTCCTGTAATAACTTGAACAACATAATAACAATGTGTATTAAATATCAAATTAAAATAATGATACTGTATTAATGGTGCAGTGTGGTTCCATTTTAGAAGACCACTGCAGCCTTCTAACAGAAATACTGTTTATTGCTACAAAACATTATTTTCTTAAATGCATGCAGAGATGGCCCCTTAGGTTTGGAAGGCTTTGACAATAGTTTGACTACAGTTATTGGTTTATAAAAATGTTTTAAGGATATTTTGGGAAGACAAGCAATGTGTTAGTACCTGATGACAATGTTCCTGCGCTCCAGACTTTCAATAATGCACTTTACTATCTTTAAACAGATCTACGTAAAACAGCAGCGTGACTTGCAATTTCTTCATGTCAATTTGGAGAACTCTCAGGAATCAAGGCAAAAGCATGAAAAGGCAGCACATGAAAGGAGGTAAAATAATCTTTTTTCTTCTTTTTTTTTGTAGTTTATTCTTGGAGAGAGACTTCACTGTTCAGCCACAACTAACATCTTAAAAGGGATGTGTGCATGTCAAGATGGCTTTGCTGGACTCAAGCACAAACATCCAGTGAAGTTGTCAGATACCTTTTTTTACTTGATAGGAGACCCCATGAGTGTCAGTCATAGAATAAAGTGTTCTATGCAAGCCAGACAGTTAATGATTTATCAAAAAATGGAGTAGTCTAGTGGTAGGGGTGTTAATCTGGCCCACTACTACTTTTGTTTAAAAATCAAAGTTTATTTTGCTTTCAGATTAGGAAATTGGTGCATACCCTGGAGGTTCAGACAGAATCACCACACTGTATGAAACATGTGGGAACTCTCAGACTGATTTTGGAAAGTAACAGCCAAATCTGAGCAGACTTCTGTCAGGTTTTGGCAGGATACAGCTGTGTATTGGTATATGAATTACCACAGAACCATGGCTACAGCCTCTGGTTAATGTATAGCTTTAACCTTGAGTATAGTTATGTATGCTCTTTAAATGCAGTATATCTGACTGTTTTCTTTATCATGCTATTGTAGCATAGGTATGGCATTCTCTGCCCCTGAAAGTAACAGCGAGACAGACACGGTTAGGACTGAGGGCACGCACGGGATGTACGAGGAGTGTGGAACTGCACAAGTTCCAAAAAGTAGGGTAAAAACCACCTCTGAGATGTGCAAAGTAGATAATAGACTGTTACTGAATGCATCAGACTTGGAGGAAACTACCTCAGCATACTTAAACGGGTGTCAAAAAGTTGTGAAAGTCTTGGCTGTCCTTACGGAAGAAGAAGAAAAGCAGGATGTTGCATCAAGCTCTGATGAGCTAGGCAGCAAAGTATTTTGTGAGGCAAACAATACAAGGCCATTGAGAAACAGGGAAATTTCTGAGAATGGAGTGGAAAGCAGAGACCAGCAAACCTTTGAGTCATCTTTACCTGAATATGAGCATTGGCTTAACATCGGTTCTTCTGTAGATTCGCAAAGTCCTTTGGTCCAGAACACTGTCACATCTGACAAAACTGATAATGAAAATGAAACCTGGGAAGAGAGAACTGGAATTCTGTTTGGCCAAAAAAGTAGAGAGGCTCCTGCTGCAATTCACAAGTCTGAATCTGATTCCTGTAGTAATAACTTCATCATAGAAAAAGATGCATGGTGGAAGCCAATATCAGATCCGGAATGGTTGAAGATTTTCAAACCCATAAAAGGAGATGGAAGTATATGGCATGGAAAAGATTGCAGCTGTCTCAAGACTGCACAAGAGATGAAATGTGTCAGCTCAAAAAGGTTATGTGCTTGTTACATTTAAGAAATAGATAGGTACAAGCTGGAGTTATGTAGAAACTTGGGTGTACAAGCTCTCAATAATTTGTATTATCTCAAGTGATGTTTAAAGTAACTGCTGTTTTAAAATTAGTCTACCAACTTGAAAAGTAGTAAATTTAAAATAAGTTAAAATAGCTCTAAGGTATCATGATTCTATTTCTATGCATTTATTTTTTCACATCTCTTCTCCTACCCACACAGCTCTTGGGGATAATCTGCAATACCACATAACTTGCCAAATAAACTAAGAGAGAAAAATGCAGATTTTTATAAATCTTCTGATTTTTGGAAATCCCAGGTGTTGCTTGTAAATCTGGTGGGTAAAATATGTTCTAACCAGAGTTGGACTTCTACAGTGATGTTTCTGTAAGGCAAGAAACAAACCTAGATTTTGTGTGATGCTTTAGTAACTGTGTTATTTCTGTTGAGAAATCACACAGTGGCTGGGCAAGAATGTAGGACACAGCTCTTCCGCACAGGCTGCTTTCCTCACTCAGGGCAAGAAAATGAGATGGCAAGATTTAAAGGACAGCAATCTGTCCACTCTCTAGTGCATCTTTGTTCATGGGACTCAATCCCTGTGTTTATGTTGGGGGAGGAAAAAGGACATGTGGTTGGGGATGAGCAGAATGAGATTTCTAATGGTGAGAAGTGTCGGAAGAACACTCAGGTGTCTTAGTGGTATTGGAAGGTATCCGAGATACAAACGCTCCTTTGTGTTTATAGAAGTGGTTTTATGCCTGCTCAAGCAAGGGCATTCAGAGCTGTGACTTTCTGTGGATTTGTTGTGTTCATTCTTCTGTTTCCTTTCAAAAAATTGACTGACTTACCAGCTCAGTCTTAGAAGGGTTTCTGAAGTTTTACAGAAATTTCATAGCTGCCTTTTAGACAGAGGAGGAGTAGCTTTTCAGTTGGTAGTTTGACAAGTACAGTAAATGAACAGCTGTTTAAACCTGCTAAGAATTTTAGCCGGCAGGTCTGCCCAACGTCCAAACAAATTAATGATATGTTATGGAAATATCTGATGTAGGGATGCTTTCATTCTGTGTTGCTTTTAAAAAAAAAAATATTGTAGAAATTGTTACTGCAGTGAGACAGACCTGTTCAGAAACAAGGTGAATGGGCAGCCATTGAAAAGGAATGCTGTCCCGGCACATTCCCACACAGCTTAGCTGAGCTTCATGCTGTGTGTGGACTCTCTCTAGTTTCCCCTGTCCACAAATCATTAAAAAGACTCCATTCCCCTTATGTCTACCCTGACCTTTCTTATCTACTCCCCTGGCAGCAGAAATGACACACTACCATCCCTCCAAATCTCTTTTGAGGCTGACTCATGAAAACTACTTTCACTTTTTGTCTTGTCCTTAAGGGGATTTTAAGGAAGGAACAAATTCAACCTGGGCAATGCAGATAGAGCAGATTCTTCAGTAAGGGAGGGCTGCTTTACCCATTTGGGATTTGCTGCTGAGCTATTGAGTTTTCTTGATGCCCACATTTGGTCCTAGAAGCCCTGCTAATTGGAGATAGATTGACTCAGCGCAAATCCCAGACTGTCTGCTCTCCAGCCTCTGCTGACTCTGATTTGCCACTGAATAAATTCTCGCCCCATAAATGGGAGGAAGGTGGTAGCATTGCAGTCTTCAGTGTGGGCCGCTGTTAGGACATTAATGGCAGAGACCAAACACAGCGTTCTTTCTGGGACTTGAATCTGGATCCTCCAGTTTTCCACTGCTGGCTTCGTAGTGCTGATGATGTATTTTGTGTGTAGGGAAGGGTGTTGGCACCTCCCTGTCAGCCCAGCAAATATTTTTGACATGAGTTCTTGAATTCTGGAACAGCCAACAAGAAGGCTATTAACGCAGTCCAATACCTTATCCAACTGCAAGAGTGATTGTGAAATACCGTAGTGCAGGAATCATTTCTGTGTGGTCTGACTTAGTGACTTCATTTATGTTGGACCATCATTTGCTGCCTTTGGGTTTTTATCTCTGTTCTGGTTTTAAAGATGGAGCGTCAGCACTTGCTTGTTCAGTCTGCTCTTGCTGGACTAAGCCACCCGTTCCTTGAGCTGTCTCCCTGTCTCAGAAGCAAACCTGTTTCCTCCCCTCCCTCCCAACCTGTGTATTCTTCAGAACTGGCTGTGCTCATTGCATCTCCTCACATCCCCTGTTCTAGGCTGCTACAGCTTGTTCCCTCACATCTCTCCAGAGCCTTTCCTTGTCAGAAGCACACAAACATGAGCTCTTCTCTCTTAAAAGAAAGCCTGTTGTATCGAAGTGTTTTACAAGAGAAGTGAAATGAGACACAGCAGACACTTTTGAGCTGGCATCTCTCATGAGGGCTTTTTCTTAGATTGAATGTCATTTAAAAATAAACCTTTTTGTTAACAGTCTTGCCAGGTATGGAATGTGTTGTTCCACCAAAATAAGTACCTGAAGAATATTTAATGAAAAGTTGTAAATTTGAAGGTAGTATTTTCTTTAAACTATATAAATTTTTAATTATTTACCCGATCCAGGCAGTGCTAGCACTGCGCTTGTTTTGTTCAGAAGTGTGATGAATACGGAAATGTTTTATTTTGGGGAGATGGTCGCTATTTTATTTACTTTTTAAAAACTATATGAAGTGGAAATTAGCAGTCAAAAACAAACACTGCATAGCTTGAAACTGCTAGCAAAAACCAGGGCACATCTTTGTACAAGCCACAGACAGCAGTCAGCGCTGTATGAAAACACAGCACAGGGGACAGAGGGCTTCGTTAGGGTGCTGCTGGGTTCCTGTACTGCTAGAGTAGATGATCAAGATAATTTCAAACATGCTACAGCTTTTATTATTTTTGGTCTTAATTTGTGATTAATTGGTGCTGGAGCTGAGTGAGGGATTTGGTACATTTTGATAAAATCGTGATTTAAGACATTGAAATTGAGAACTGTTTTTCTCTAGGGTAGGCTGTAATAAAGTTAACTTTTAGTGTGGGAAAGGTGTAAGAGAAAAGTTTCAATCATTTGTCATGCATATTAAAAGCTAAAGACCTTTTGTATTAGGACAAGCTTGGGATGGCTGTGAGTCAGTGTTCGGACAGTAATAATGTGCAGGGTATGATTTGTTGCTTTTACTGTCATTTAAATTGCTTTTCAGATACTCCTAAATACACTCAGATGTACCCAGTGTTAAACTGGTATTTTGTTTTGCTTTAAAACCTAGGGGAAGATGTGTGCCAATAGATCGTATGCTTCAACTCCACACTGAAATGGTAGTCAGGCAACTGAGTTTTGGGTTTAATCACAGTTTGCCCGAACAGCACTTTACTGTTTGCTGCTGTATTTAAAAATAAATACAGTAAAACCTCTTTGGGAAAGCTCTTCTGTGATGTCTGAAGTGAGAGGGTGACTTTAAAAGACTGCGAAATTCCCTTGAAAAGTACACCTACAAATATTAATTTTCCTAATGGTTGATGGGGGAAAAAAAGGGGGGAGGGAATAGGGTATGAGAGAAGAAAGAGTACCAGAGTATTGGGAGGAACTAGATTTTGCTTTTTGTGTGCTTTTTGTGTGTTTAAATAGATACTCAAGCACATGCTAATGTAGCTGATCTTGAAACTGGTTGAATGTCAAACTGTTGTCCTCAGAGGGTGAAACTGATCTAATGAAACACTCTGAGGAACAGAGTAATCTCACAGACTTGATGGTTTTCTTGGCTCAGGGCCCATAATTATTTATGTTGTCCCATGATTTTCCTTTGAAAGTTGAAAAAGGATGGTGATACTGTTTCTGGTAAAGTCTTAATTTTTTTTAACAGCGAAGAAAATGTGGATCTGAACTCTTTTCACTTGGATTCTCCCTGTTTGACATCCACCCAGAAAGGAGACAGGCCTCAAAGATGTGAGAAATTCTCTGGTGAAGACCTCCCTCTGGAAATCAATAACCTTTCAGTGACTAAGCGAACAAATAGATGCTGCAATGCTACCATTGACCAAGTCAGTATTTTATTGCAGAATGTACTTCATTAATTTTAAGTGGAATTGTGACTGATGGTAGGAAAGAAATGTCTGCTGGCATGGAAGAACTAGGGACTCGAATGATGAGACAGCAGGCTTAACACAAAGGTGGTAAAATATTTTTTTTAAATCCTTGTTGTCTCAATATGTCTTGGACAGCGTAAGTGTGAGTTTAAAAAAAAAAAAAAGATAAGCTTCTGAAATGAAAGGCTTTAGCATTATGGATGCTGCCTAATTGGTAATTCCAGTAAAGCACAATATCTGACTACACTTGGACACAATTATTAGAAGCTATTGGACTCTGTTTCGTTCTTGTTCTGCCTGGTTTTCCCTCCTTCTCATGTCTTTGTTTATTCTCCCCTTTATCACTGAAGTTGTGCTGTTGTGTGTGCTACTTACACATGTTTATGAAAATCTGTTAAAAAGCTGACACTAGGAAATACCTCTGTGTTTATTAGAAATATCAGCATTTAGAGTCTGGAGCAGTGTTGTACTATTTTGAAGTGAGACATTTCAAAATGGAAGTGATGATTCTTGGTATGTTATAATCCTTTGACATATTCTAAAAAGATTATTTCATAACTTTGACTCACTTTCTGTCTCCTCCAGGACACCAGTTCCCCCATAAGTAAGCTGCAGCATGTGTTGGCTGAGTCTCGACAGATGGTTGCTGATCTGGAGCTTAGCACTCTCCTCCACACGAGCCCTCGCTGCAGTCCAAACAGCAGCAACATTAATACGGTATATATTGCTCTCCCATGACTAGATTTAGGTGGCCAGGAATAGTGACTGTGAACATCCTTTCCCTTACGCTTGACTTGTGCTATGACATTATAAACAATATCTTCCTCACGCTTTGCTAAAGAGAAAATTCCTGCATGCCTTAGCATGAAGTACATGAATTTTTTTATAGGATTCTTTATGGCTCCTCAAGGTCATGACAGGATTTGACTTTTGCATGTGTCTAACAGATGGAAAGAAGAAGTCATTTTGGAGCAAACTGTTGGAGGTCTAGAGAAAAGCGAACACAAGTATGACATTCAGAACTGGTTTATTACACTAGGTATATTTGTGGAAGGAGGACAGTATAGGAAATAGGTGATACATAGAACAGTTTTCTGTATTAATTTAAACCAGACTCTCAGTTTAAATAACCTTAGAGTTTTTGTGGGCTCATAGTTTTAGTTCCTTCATTGCAGGGTCAGAGAACATAGTCAATAGTCAAAGAAAATAACCTGTATATAGCTGTCATGGCAATTTATTTTATGAGCATGAACTGCGATAGGGAGTTTCTGTCCTGAGTATGTCGGCAATAGGAGTAATTGGAGAAGGGGTCACTTGTTTGTTTTCATAAATATACTTAACAACTTCTACCTTGTTTGACAAGGAGATTGTACCACTTGTCACAAGAAATTAGTAAACTTCTGATATATATCACAAAAGGAGAATTCAGGCTTTTGATTTTAAAGCAGACTCCTAATGAGAAGGCTGCGTGCTGAAACCTCAGCTTTCTCCTGAAAGGTATTACCTCTCTCTAAAAATGTTGCACTCCTTTTATCCTTAGATGAACTTGACCAGAACAATGTTACTGTAAGTAACAGACAAAGCAATTTTTATAACATGTAGAACCATAAAACCTTAGCTGTGCTGGGACTGACTGACAATGTATAAAGGCTGTGTGCCAGCGTTTGCATAAACTGAAAGGATATTTTGTTCAGAAGTTCATCTGCAGGATTTCATTCAGCGTGAAAGACAGCAGCAGTGTAGTCTTTTGCAAAGAGTATCTTGTGGGAGGGATTCCTGAAAAGCTTTCTACAAAACAGTGGTTGCTTGTGGCTCATGCCCAGCCCCATCAGCTGTCTGGCTTCTGCTTACTGGTTGGCACGTCACAGCTTGGCTAAACCGGCTGTCCTTTAGTAGCAAGCATGACTCTGCTCTATAACCTGATACTGCATATTTGAGCTTAGAAATTTGCTTCTCATTTGGAACGGTTGCTTGAGTGGATAGAAAATAAAGCAGGCTCATGTTTACTGGTGAAGGTAACTCCTGAACCACATCTGTAGAACTTTGATCTACTTTCACAGTGGTTCTGGGCAAAAACTTGTCCAGCATGTTTTAGTTAATCTATGCAGGCCAACTAATCTGTGCTTAAAACCAGGTTTACCTGGGGCTGTTTTAAACTGTGCTTTAAAACATAATCTATATCAAATATAACCCTTAGAATTTAATCAGTATTTGTACCTGTTGGATGCTGTGCCCTGCTTGAGGGAGGGAGGAGAAGAGGGAATTAAAAAGTATATCCTTGCTGCTCGCCAGTTTGAATCTGGCAGCTCTGTAATTTTTATTACCTGAGTTCTTTGATTTCCATGTAGTGTTTTTGCATTACAATATAGACAGCAGAACTTGCAGAAGCTCTTCACAGAACCCAGTTATCTGCTGCAGAAGAAAGAGGTGCTAAGCTTCCATTCTTTTCTCTGTGATGTTCCGTGAGTATGAAGGTGTTTTCAACTTGATTTTTTTTTTTTGGTTCCCTCTTTATAAATGCATCTGCAATATTAATACAAGTTACGGGCTTCTGAGATGAGCCTGGCACAAGCTTCTAAGTGCGCTGCTATGAATGCATTTCCAGTAAAGCTCTTGTGAGTACTGTAACAGCAAACAGATATTACGGTAGCAAGTAATTCCTTTAGTCAAATAATTAAACTTTTCTCAAGCATGTTCCTCATTCTCTGGGCAGTCAGATCTTGCAGCTCCATTCCCAAGTACCTGCATGCTGCTTATTGTAGTTAAAATCCTTCTGTGTGTTACAGATAACAGGATCAAGGATATGAACATTGTTGAGTAAGAGATTGGGAAGTGTTTCTCAGTGCCGCAGCCAAGGGCTGTTTTAGCATATTGTTCCTGGGCTCAGAGCTCCAAAAGTAGAATGTATTGAATAGAGCTGTTTCAGAATATGAAAAACAGCCTTGCCCATAGCAGATTGTTTTTTCTTTTTGAATCGGAAATTTCTCACTCTCTGATTATTTGTTCTACCTAATGTGAATTGGATGCTTGCAATAGGCACCACGTTGTCTGGTTCTGAGGACAAAGGAGTAACCAGATATGGTTAAAATACCGAACACCACATGAAACTGAATAAGAACTAGCAACAATGGGGGGAGAAATCGAGGAGAAAAAAAAAAATCTTCCAGTGCTGACACAACCCAAGCGCATGTCTGCAAAAGGAAGTTATTACACAGCAAGCTGGAGTATGAAGCTGTGTGGCACTGGATTTCTCATGGTGATCAACTCCAATACGGTGGGGTGCTGGTGCTCAGTTCTTCTCAGTATATTCAAACTGCAGTCCCTGAACTGTTTCTCTCCTGTGGAGCCAAACCCTCTGTGCCCCTGGGGAGTGGTGTTGGTTTGTTGCACCCCTATGTTCTGCTGTTTCTGCATTAAGTCTTGGAGACACTAAGTCTTCTTTCAAAATAAGTTGGGTCTGCTTAGTGCACGCTAATAGGGCTCTCGCAGGAAATGGATGCTGAGTAGCTGGAATGCTGTACCTTAACGCTGCTTTAATGTTCCTATGTAGAGACCTTTTCCTAAAAAGAGCTCAAAGGTAAAAGAAGCTGGAGGTTTTATAGATCAAAGCCAGCACTGTGACTTGCATCCTGAAACTACTGATGTCGAAAGGTTTCAGGAGCAAATCCCCAAAATTGCTGAGCACCATGCTGATACAGCAAAGCGGTAAGCGTACGCTTAGCCTACAGAAATAATCTCATTTGCTTCAAGTGAGAAAGAACTGGTCAAACAAACATACCTATAATTCACTGTAGATCCATGACAAGAATTAGTGACTTGTGCAAGTCACTGGCTGCTGCGTAATTCTTATTTTCTTCGTTTATTAAAAGGCACTGAATCACCATGATCAGTTAAATCCAAAGCAGCTTTTGCAGAGTTGATAGCAGGTCCAGAAATAACTAAACATTTGTTCAATTTCATATGGAGAAGTGATTGAATTGATTTTGGTTGGGCTTGTTGGTTTTGTTTTTTTTTAATTGCTTTGAAATTATTTGAGGGCAGGTGCACTGACAAACATTAGGTTAATTTCCTAACTAGCTGACAGTGGTTTAGACATTTTCATCAGTCAGTTGTTTTTCCTTTAGAGATTGGGTGGGGGAGAGTTGAAGAACAAAGGAGGAAAGCAATGAGTAAAAGGATATATTAAGTTTTGGATACCGTACCATGTGCCACTGCTCATAAACTGTGACTCAGTGGCTGGCTGAGGGCACAAAGATCACTCCTTTTTGCAAAACAAACTGGAAAGATGTTATTTCATAACACTCCAGTGGTGTCCCTGAGACTGTTGTCTTTCTGTGAAGTGCTTTGTTTACCTTTCTCCTCTTTATATTTTTAGTCTATGTTTTTATTCTGTTTGCAGTGTGAAAATTTATATAGTAAATTGACACATATGTGGTTGCTTAATAGATTTTAGAGGAAATTTTCCTGTCTTCTAATACGAATATAATTTTCTGCAGTGGATGAAGAAGTTTCCAGTATAGAATTAATTTTGAGAATTGAAGATCATCAACCCATCAGCTACAATGGAAGGTTACCTGATTTTTTTTCCATGGTTCTCTGAGTGTTTGAAAGACTCACAAGTGGCAAAAAGGTGTGACTATGTGGGCATATATTTTATCTTGAAATAAAATATAGAATTATGCCAAGATTAACAAAACTATTTTTATAACTGAGAGCTCAGGTTAAATACTAGCTTGTTTTTTTAAGATTGTTAAGTGTGTAATTGTCATGACACAGGAACTATTTTTCTTACCTTTTTTTTTATGGTGGCTCAGAAATATTTATAGAGTATGACACAACCAATCATTCATTTTTTTCTTAGTTTGTTGTTTTTGTTCTGGATTTCTTGCCATGTAGAGAGAGATGAATAATGTTTATAGGAAGTTCCCAATTAGTGTTGTAACCAGGAACTGCCTCCTACATTGTTGAAAAGGGAGAACTGTCACCCACAAGATGGGCAAAACAACGCTTCCCTAGTCAGGAGCTATTTATTCTAACGAAAGCTTATAACAAGATCAGGTGTATGTAGGGGCTCTGTTAACACTGTACAGCAGCAGCCAAGCATAATGTGACCGGCTTTTTAGCATTTAAACTGTTTTTATCTTTGACTATTGGGCAAGACATGTTCTGTTATTGCACTTTGAACCTATTTTTTAACTAAAAGTCAAATAAGCTAATAAAGGTGACACCTTTGCTGTATCTTTGAATCAAAGAATCACAGAATGGTTTGGGTTGGAAGGGACCTTAAAGATCATCTAGTTACACACACACACACACCCCCCCCCCCCCCATAGGCAGGGACACCTTCCCCTAGACCAGGTTGCTCAAAGCCCCATCCAGCCTGGCCTTGAACACTTCCAGGGATGGGGCATCCACAACTTCTCTGGGCAACCTGCTCCAGTGCCTCGCCACCCTCACAGTGAAGAACTTCTTCCTTACAGCTAATCTAAATCCACCCTCTTTCAGTTTAAAACCATTACCCCTCATCCTGCCATGACATGCCCTTGTAAAAAGTCCCTCTCTGGCTTTCTGGAGGATATTTCTTGCCTATTTAACAGAGCCCAACACATTTGGTACTTAATTTACAGTGGTTCTCTGGGACATATGACAGCAACTGCCAGAGACATGAGTGGGCCACTGGGTCGCGTGCGGTTTGTGAGCAGTTTGGGACATCCGTGCCAAGTCTGCACCGCTGAGCGCTGCGTGGGGGCAGTGAAGGGGTGGGAGTTTCTGGCTCTATCCACTGCCACGAATTAATTGCAGTGAAATACAACACTTGCACCATGGTTTCCCCTTGTTAACTCTTTCCTATAATTTTCCGCTTTCTCTTTAATTACCTAAATGACAGCCTGCTTTCCTCCATGTACTAATGGCCTCAAAATTAGTCAACCAATTCTGATCATAGCCGCTGTCCTCCAAACTCTTTCCTTCCCTGCCTGCAAGCATTACCCACAAGGGTATCTCAGCTTCTCATTTTTTTTCCCATGTTTTCCACAAGTCCTTAAAGCGCATTTGATTCCTCTACCTGCAGAGCAACTTTACAGGCTCCATGCTCAAAATCCACAGCTGGGGCTATGACAAAAATCCCCCCCCCCCCAACAACCACCGATGGCAATATGACAATGCTCACCCTGAAGCTGTCCAGCAACTAAACTGTATGTCAAGCCCTAGAGAAATTGGTGCAACTTCCTAGCGTGAGCTGCGCTTGCCACTTTAAATGGGTTCAGCGCCGGCGGATGAACGTGCTGAACCCCTTGTGAATTTGAAGTGCTCTACTGCTGGCTTTAAAATCAATACAGAAAACTGAGGTCAAGCGAAGCAATAAGGATCTGCAGAGCCCTAGGATTTTGTGTCACGGCTGCCCTGGATTTGTGGAATGGGAAGAAGGGGAATATCAGGGTTAATTAATCGGGCACCAAATGACTTCCCAAGCAACTGCGTTATCTGCCACACTCTGAGGCTCGTATCGAAACTCAAGCCGCCTCAAACTCGGCTGCTTTATTTCTGGAAGCATTACAAATACTCCAGGGAGTGCCTTTGCTATTGTATTGTCATACTGAATTATTATTAAAGAAAACAAAGCTTCTGTTCAGCTCTGGCCTGCTTTCCGCAGGGGCGGATGTGCTGTGTGCTGCTTGATTTTTCTAAAGGCAAGACCCAGAAGCGGGTAGTAACGAAGCTCCAAGTCTCCTAAATGTGCCGTGTGTGTTATTTAGAGACGGCTGAAGAAAGGCTCTGTTGTGCTCTTGGAAAGAGGAGGTGGACTCGGAAATAGGCAAGCGCGGCAGGGCGGGAGGATCGACACCGTAGCTGTCGCCTTTCCTGCCCCGCGGCTGCTGCTGCTGCTTCGTGAACCGGGGAAGAGCCCCGGGGCCTTCTGCCCCCGCGGGGGAAGCGGGCCCGGGAGGGCTCGGCCGCTCTCGGACGTTCCGTCCCGCCCCGCTCCCCGCCGCGCCGCCGC
>NW_010973276.1:3731714-3732007 GCF_000737465.1 Haliaeetus leucocephalus
CCGGTGCGCGACCCGCCATGAACAGCATCAAGAGCGTGCCGGCGCGGGTGCTGAGCCGCCGCGGCGGGCACAGCCTGGAGGCGGAGCGGGAGCAGTTCGACAAGAGCCAGGCAAGGGCGGGGGAAGGAAGGCGGCAGGGGGGGGGAGGTGCTCCGGGACCGGCTCCTGCGCGCTGCGGGACCGGCCCGCTCCGCTGGGCAGCGCCTCGGAGCACGCTGCTACGCGGGGGTTTCGCGGGGGATGGAGATGGGGACTGGGGGGAGAGGGGGGGTGTCCTCGCCGGGCTCCGGGAC
>NW_010973276.1:3732291-3771023 GCF_000737465.1 Haliaeetus leucocephalus
CGGTGCCCACCGCACTGGTAACGGGCATCCCGGTGATGCCCCCCGGTGCCGGCCCCGTGGCGGCACGGGCTGCCCCAACGAAACCGGGAGGTGTTTTGCAGCGGGGATGGGTGACTCCCCACGGTTCCGGGTCACATGCGGGGTCTTCCCGCGGGGGTCGGGGTACCCAGGCCTGGAGAGAGTGGCGGAGAGAAAAGAAAGCCCAAACGTGTTTGTGCCCTGCAGTGTCCGGCTCGGACAGGGGTGTCGGTAGCCCTTTCGGTGGCCTCTGCCAGGTGGACGATGCTCGGGCACCCATGGGGCTGGCATACGGCTTATGGGAAATTAATGACTCCAACAGCACGGGCAGGGACGGGCTCACCGGCTGCCCCAGCAAAAATAATAGCGACCTCCCAGCACGCATCGTCTGACCCTTCTGATTTTTCAGGCTGCAGATTCATCGCAGATATTTTTCCCCTTTGCCCCATTGCATTGCTCATCCTTCCCCAGCCCCTGGGGGCTGGTTTGGCCCCGGAGAGTGCCGAAGTGAAGGCAAGTGGCGATTTCAGGCCTCACGGGGGGTCACGGTGCCGCTCGGCCATGCTAGGTAGGAAGCGGAGCTTGTTGGGTTTGGGGAGCAACACGAGAAAACCGGCAATTCCAGTTCCTTCTGGACATGTCTCCTTCAATCGTCCCGCTGGGCACCGCTGATAAATAATCATGTCGGCAGCACTGCCTTGTGTGCCAAAGGGCAGCCTGCACCGGCCAGGCAGGAGCGTGTCCCTCCTACCTCCTGCCCTTCCACCGTCTTTTGGGCTTTTCGGTGGAATTTGTGCCCCGCGCAGGTGCAACTTTGCTCACAGTCGCAGAGGTGCCTTGGGCAGTGCCGTGTACGGGGCGAGTGGGTGGTCACTCTCTGTTAGAGCTAAACCCCAGGCTCGCTGGCTGATGGTCACGTTCACCACCTGGAACTGACCTTTTTTTCAGTAACTGCTGAAAAACTGTCCTAAAGGAGCTTTATCCTAACGTGGTTTCCTGTAGCAGTGCTTTAGGTGAGAGCAAAAATGTTCCGGTGTCAGTACGTGGGTATTGATCTGCCTTTTACGTCTATTTATAGCAGCAATGCTGCCGGTTGCCTTTGTATTGCGGGGACACCGGTGGCATGTCTCCTCTGCGCACCTTCGCCAGCCAAGGATTTCACACCACCCTGAAAAATAATGCTGCCGAAACCGAGCGCCCCATCTCCTTTGCCCCGGTGAAGGCTGGGATGATGGGTATGGATGGGGGTTGCTGGCCCTGGTGTGATCCTGGGTGCTCACAGGTGATGTGAAGGTCACCTGCTTTCCCTGAAAATGCTTTTTGAGGTCTCGTGTTGGGGTGATGCAGACAGCCCCCTCAGAGTGGCCACGTGTGGGAGGTGGGAAGCCGCTTTCCTGCAGCGGGCGCTCGCTTTGCAGCCTGGCAGGAGGCAAAACTTGCCCTTTTCTGTGGCCGATTTTTGCTTTCCTTGAACAGGAAGGTTAAAAATCCAACAAGCTCTGGAGCCGCCGGGAATACAGCATGCGAGTACCGAGTGGTGCTTTTTTGGTGTAATTTGGGAAGGAGAAGCATTAGGAAGGGAACTCCGGAGCAGCCGTTTGCAGTTCAGCTGATCTGGCAACCCTCGCGCTGCCTAGCCGGCGAGGTTTCCAGCTCGACGTCCTGCTGCCAAAAAATCACTCCCCGCCGCGGCGTCACACCGGGACCCGGCATCCACCTGCCGGGTGGGGATTGCAGCCCTATGGGATGCTGGGGCTTTGGGGAGCCGTGGGCGGAGAGGATCACGCCGTAATTAAAAGCAGCCTGGAAAGAAAGGGTGGATGTAAACTGTGCTCCTTCATTTGGGTGCTTTGATCCCAGCTTTAGTCACCGTCTTGGTACGTGAGGGCTGTGAGTAAGGCGTGAGGGCTGCACACGTGTGGGCTCCCACAGCCCGCGGCTGGGCAGGTTTTGGGGTCGGACCCCCCCGCCAGCAGGGCTGGGGCTGCACCGCTCCCCGGCGGCCATGGGAAACCATCCGCAGGTGGCATGAAGGTTTCGGCCAGGCTGGTTGTGCACCTGCAGTGACAACCGGGACCTGCCCATCTCCGGATGTGCCAATGATGTCCCAAAGCAGCTGGGTCGAGGGTGAATCTCCCTGTTTCAGAGCTGTCCTCCACAGCCCGGCTTTGCCAGCCAGCTGGCAGGGACGTCCTGAAGGCACGCGTGTCGAGGCTGCAGCATCGCCCTGTGCCCATCCCTGGTCCCACCATCCCCTTTTTTTGGAACTCCTGGCCAGACTGGGGTTTGGAGCCAGTGAAAACACACCTGAGCTGGCAGCCCCAAGGGCTTGGCATTGGTTTGGTGCCACCATGGTTTATTTGGGACCACGCTGGACGCGGTGTCTCTGTCGTGGCAGTGCTGTGGGTGGGCTGGGGGCTGCCCCTGCATGGGTCTGCTCCTCTGTGCTGGACGTAAAATGGCTCAGTTGAAACCACTGTGCTGAATCACTAAGGATGAAACCAGCCTCCCCAGCAAGCTCCCGGGCTGAATTTTGGCTGGTCGGGCTGGAAATGAGATTATGGGCAATAAACACAATAAAACCACCGGCACCAATGGGAATGACAGCCGTGTTTTGGGACAGGCCAGCTGGGTCCCAGCCCTATCCCCGTCCTGCCGGGCAGCACTTGGTGGCTGAGCTCCTGACGTGGGACGACATTTCCTTTCCCGGGGGTCTGCCCTCGTCTCGCACATTGGCCGCCTCCGGCTGCGCCTCCTCCCAGCCCTGCAGGGGTCAAGGCTGAGCCTGGCTCCTGATGATAGGTTGGGACGAGCGTGATGGGTTGGGACGAGTGCGTTGTGCTGCTCCTGCACACGGCGGGTGGTAAAAATCCAGGTTTGGGAGATGTCTGCCCCACTCCCCCTGCCATGCAAAGCACCTCAGCAAGATGCAATAAACCCCCTTTAGCAGCTCTTTGCCGAAGATGTGTTTCTAAGCCCTGCCTTGCAAAACTGTCGGCTTGTCGCGCTCTGGTGCGTGATAAACCTTGCTTTCTGTCAATAAACCATCATTTTGGTGTCGTACCAGCAGGTGCCGGCAGCCCTGAGGGCCCATGGCCCATCTCCTCTCTGGCCAAGCTGCGGTTGAGAGTGGTCTCTCCGCCAGCTCCAGGCTTTTGGGTGGCTGCGGAGGTGCCGGGTGCTTTGGGAGAGGTGGTTGCGCTTCAAGTGCCTGTTCCTGAGCACTCCAGGCTCGTTAACCTTCGGGGATAAGAGGATTACAGGAAGTCGCCAGCTTAACTCCACTGCTGCTTTATGGCCCCGCACGGCGGGGTAACACCGGGGCTTCCCCGGTGTGGGAAATGCAAAATAAGCCCCTCTTCCCAGCAGCTGGGCTCAGCGTTTCAGAACAGGCTCACTTTTTGGAATGCACTCACGGTGGTTTTGCCGCTGTCATGCCCGGTTCGTGGGCTCATTTGAGGCAGATTTGGTACATCGACATCTTTGGCATCGCCCCTTTGGCACGGCGTCGGGTTCCTCCTGCATAAGTCAGGAGCACCTGATAACTTGGCATCAGGTTCCTCCTCCCACAGAAAGGCGCCTCGATTCGGAGGCGTCCCCTGGACAAGCAGCCGTGTCAAAGCAGGTGCTTTCCCTGGGAGGGGAGATAAGATTTTTTTTTATAAGGTTTTACGGCTTGTGGGGCTGCAGGGAGGGACCGGGTTTCTCTTCCGGCATGAGCACCAGTGGCAGGGCCGCTTCCTGCCTTCCCAGCTGGGACCTTTTTCCTCTACTGGTGACTGAGGGCTCACAGAGATGGGCACAGCCCGAGCGCTTGTGGGAGGGTGAAGCAGCTCGGTTGAGTCTGCAGGGACCTGGGGAGGAGGAGGAAGAGCCTCATCGATCACAAGAACTCGGTTTTGCAGCCCGTCATCACGTGGGACATGCAACCGACCCCTGTCTGGGGTCATCTTTTGGAATAAACTCATAATTTAAAGCGTGCTTGATCAAACACATTAAAATATAGATAACCCTCCTCTGATAATCCCATTGCTCTCGATTTTTGCTCCATTGAAACGGGCATCGCGGCTGCCGCTCCGTCCTGACTCAGGGGCTGCATTTTCCCCACGCGCTGTTTGCACACAGCAATGCTGTCAAAAAAAAAAACAACAAAACAACCCACCACCCCCCAGTTCAAAGGCTCCTTGTCATTAGTCAAACAACCCTGGAATTTGGCATCTCACTGTTGTGCTTTAACGCTCACCGGGCACGGCGCTGAGTTCCAGCATTTGTTTCCCGGGACGGTGACAGCAGGGAGCATCGGCAGCTGAGCACCGGCAGTGCCCAGCTCCGACAGATTGTGCTGGGGATGGGGGGTTTTAACCGGCTGCTTTGATCATGGATAAAAGCACCTGTTTTTCTATGTCACAAATGACTTTGAGGTGACAAATGTGTTATAAAATTCAAGGTATTCCCCAAAAGCACTGGGTGGCTGGGCTGTTCCCAGCTGGCAGCGCACCCAGCTCTTTGTTTTGGTGGGTGGGTTGGGGACTGTGAGGGTTGTGCCACTACTGACAGCCGTTCTCTCCTCCTCTTGCAGGCCGTCAGCATCAGCAAAGCCATAAATACACAAGAAGCACCAGTGAAGGAGAAACATGCCCGCCGTATCCTTTCCCTCGGCTCACCTGGATGGCATGGAGGAGATCCAGTGCCGAGGCAGGAGGGGTTTCACCCCACGGGGCTGGAGCAGTGGGAGGTTTGGGAGACAGGAGACCCACACAGACCTTGGTTGGGGAATGGTATCGTGTAGGTCTGTCCATCAGTGAAAATGCAAAGAAGAGCAGTGCAATCAAATTGCATTTCTTTGGCGATAAAACGCAAAGGGCCCCAGCGCACCCTGCAGCAGGGGAAGGTGCACCAGAAAAAAATAAATGGGGGTTTTATCTGCAAGTGCAGCATTGTGCTGGTGATCTCTGTGCCTGCAGTACACTCGGTGCATGTCTCCTTTTTCATGAAAGTTGAACAGGAATAGTGCCCAGCCCAGCGTGTCCCCTGCTCCTCTGTGTGTCTGATTGGCCTTGACCACAGGGAAGGGATCATCCTGGGGACGCACCATGAGAAGGGAGCATTCACCTTCTGGTCCTACGCCATTGGGCTGCCCCTGCCCAGCAGTGCCATCCTCAGCTGGAAGTTCTGCCATGTCCTGCACAAGGTCCTGCGTGACGGCCACCCCAACGTGAGTGTCCCCTCTGAAACGTCCCTCCTGTGTTGCCGACGGGGAGGAAATTTTTGGCTCTTGCTGACATCCCTCTGCAGAGATGGTGGGTTTCCTTCCCTGCACCGGCCACCTTCCCCAGGCCATGGGGCTGTGAAGCACTCTGTTATCTCACATCTTTGAAACCTCCCCATGCAAAGCCCTGGACCTCTGGTTGCCATTGAAGGGCTTGGAAAACTTCTCCCAAAGCTGGAGCGGCATAAGGGGCTGGATCCATCCTCTTCCCCAGCTTCAGGACAGGCAGGTGGGCGCTAGTCCAGATCTGTGCCAGCCCCCCCATGCCACATCCCTTCCATTTTTGTCCCCAGGTCCTCCAGGACTGCCAGAGGTACCGCAGCAACATCCGAGAGACAGGGGACCTGTGGGTGAGTGGGGCAAGGCAGAGATTTGTGCCTTCCAGGGGATTTGGTGGTGGGTGCTGAAAAACATCATGGGCACGGGGAGGGCAAAGCACCACCTGAAATAACCTGTCATCTCTGACCCTGCTGGGTGATGCTTTTGCACATGGTGAAGGGCAAGAGGGTGAAAGCTGTAAGGCTGGTGCAGATTGACCGGTACACGCAGGCTCTGCTGGATCTGGTCACATCGCTCTGGATTCTCCATGTTTCCCCTTGTGTCTCCGGCAGGGTCATTTGCACGACAGGTACGGGCAGCTGGTGAGCATCTACACACGGCTCCTCCTCACCAAGATCTCCTTCCACACCAAGGTGAGACCCTCTGCTGCCTCTCCACCCTGTCATGCCAGCAGGGATGGGACTTTGCCGGGGCATGTGTCGCACCAGCAAAAATATTAACAGCAGCTGCTGTTTGTTTTTGGGTTTTTTTTCCCCTTTTACAAAGCATCCCGAGTTCCCTCCGGCCCTTGAAGTGTCAGATGAGGTGCTGGAAAAGACTGCGGGGACAGATGTGAACAACATGTGAGTGTCCTGGCAGGAGTAAAGCACGCGGTGCATGGTTGCTGGCTCCGTGCCTCCCAGCTGGCAGCGTCCTGCTATCGAAATGGCTCCTGTTCAGGGCAGCCATCAGTGTTTTATAAATCGGTTGGATGGTGCCTGATTCCTCCTGCACCCCCAGAGTGGTGAGGAGCGTAAATGCAGGGAGGAAAACCACCAAATTCTTGTCAATCTGAGCCCTTGCCGGCACAGGGACCTGCAGCGAACGTGAGCAGCCAGAGCAAAGGTGTGTCTGCCACCAGGTGATGGGGTTTTGTTTTTTTTGGCAGCTTCCAGCTGACGGTGGAGCTGTTTGACTACCTGGACTGCGAGCTGAAGCTGTCGGAGTCAGGTGAGGAGGCGGCAGGTCCCTCCCACTTGCCCTGAGGCTCTTGAGCAATAGTTTCGCTCTTTGGTCGGGAATGGAGTTCCAGCTCGGGAGGCTGAGGTTGGAGACTCACGTTCCTCCTCCTCCGATGAGATTTCTGAGGGCATTTCTCAGCCGGATTCCCCTGTTGATGCTCTGTAGAGGTGGTTGTAGGAAAATATTTAAGGAACGTGGCTGGTTTTAGCCCACCTGAGCAATGCAGACTGTTGTTTCAGAGCAGTGCTGCTCTGAAATATTTTTTTTTTATTCTTTTTTTGGTACAACCATGTTAATCATATGTGTTACCCAAATCCTTTCTATCCTCCCAAAGCAAAGGATGGGGCTGTACCTCTTTCTAAATACTCATTTCCCCTTGTTGAAATACCTCTGTGGAGGGCTGGAGGCCCCTGCCCATGTTTGCTTCTCTCGCTTCCTTCTCCAGGAGTTTTTAGATGGCTTAAAAATGCGGTGGTTTCTTCCTCCGTCGCGAGTCAGGAACACGGAGCTGCCCTGGAAAACAAGGCACAGTGGGAGAGACTGTGCCCCTGGCTCTCATCAGCCTCCCGCTTCTCCTCCTGACCCAGTTATACAGAGAATTTATATTCATAAATACTTTAAAGCTGAGCAGGGAAGAAGCCAGAGTGGATATGCTGGCTGGATTTCTGCCAAGGGAAGGGATCTGTTTCCAAGCCAGGGCAGGCGAGGCTGCGGTGCCAGTGGGCCCGTCCCCTGCCCTGGGATCCTCTCCCAGCTCCCTGCACAATTAAATGAAGCAGAGCAAAACCCCTGGCCTTCTCTGGCCACGTCATGCAGCGGCAGCTCCTGAGGGCAGCCGTCCTGCCTTTGCATCAGCCTGGGGTTAAATCCCTCCTTTTTGGGGTCGGGGTACCTGGGGCAGAGCTGAGCACCACTTCCCTTTGCCACTGCGGTCCCTTTGGATGTTTTTCTTGCTCGGAGGGGGGTTGTTCCCAGCTCAGCGGGACAGGACGGGCAGCAACCCTGGCGTTTACCTCATGTCCCAGCAAAGCCACATCCGTCGTGGTTAATGATCAAGCCGAGTGGCCCGGAGCAGGACGGCTCTGCAAACAAGGTGCTGGCACCTCACTGCACTCAACCCTTCAGTTTTCAGGCAGCTCAACACCTCGATGGCAGTCTCGCAGATGTCGGCAGTGCAGTGCCGCCTGGCCCCCCTCATCCAGGTCATCCAGGACTGCAGCCACCTCTACCACTATGCTGTCAAGTTAATGTTCAAGCTGCATTCCTGTGAGTCCCTGGGGATGTGCCCCATGCCGGTCTTTTCCCGGGTCAGGCTTCTGGCTGGATTCTCGGGGATCAGGCTTGCGTGAGTGGATGCATCCATTGCCATGTCCCTGTATCCCAGCCGGGCTCTAAGGACCCACTCCATCCCACGTAGACATCCCAGACGAAAGAATTAGAAGGACTTGTCCTTGATGAATTCAAACTGATATGCCTTGGCCTGCTAGCCCCCTGCACGGGATTGCTGGGCAGTGTTGTGCCAGGGGCCTTGTGTGGGTATTTTGGGGTTCTCATGCTCACTTCTCCCTGTGTCACATCCCTGGTACCTACACTGGGGATGGGGGCACGGCACTCCTGTCCTGACCGCTCCCATCCCACTCCCACCTGGCTTTTACCCTGCTGACTTTTGCGGCTGGAGGGATCTGGGCGCATGAATAAATTTGCAGCCCCAGATCAGCCATGGCTGTCCCCCGCCTCCATTACCGCAGGTCTGCCAGCTGACACGCTGCAGGGCCACCGAGACCGTTTCCATGAGCAGTTTCGCAGGTAACCTGGGGCCGAGGTGGGGTGGCAGGGTCCCCTCCCTCCTGCCAAGCCCCTCCACTGCCTCCCCTGCAAGTGGTTTTTCTTTCCCTCTTCTCCAGCCTCAAAAACTTCTTCAAGAAAGCATCCGACATGTTGTATTTCAAGCGGCTCATCCAGATCCCCCGGCTGCCAGAGGTATGGTGGGATTTTGGTCATACATGATGCTTTAGAGAGCCTGTGAGTTCAGGGTGGATGAGAGTGTCCCCACAGATGGGTTCGGGGGCTGGGGACACTGTGGAGGGACCCACCGACCCATTTCAGCAGCATGGGGATAGCTGCCTCCCTCCCCATGGCAGTCTGCCTGCAGTGGTCCCCAAAACCCCAGGCGATGCCACCATGACTTCTTGTCCCCACAGAGCCCCCCAAACTTCTTGCGGGCATCTGCGCTGGCCGAGCATGTGAAGCCAGTGGTTGTCATCCCTGAGGAAGCCCCTGAGGACGAAGAGCCAGAGAACCTCATTGAAATCAGTACGGCTTCCACCACGGAGCCACAGGTAGGGGCACGGGGATGGGATTGGGACCCTGGGATGGTGGGGGACAGGCACCCACAGCCTGGCTCAGCCCCGCACCCTCTGTCTTCCCCAGGTGACCTCAGATATATTTGAGCAAACCTTCGGGCCACCCAACGGCATTCGGGACGACAGGTATGGGGGTCTAGCAGTGGCAGAGGTGGGGTGGCCGCTGCCACATGAGACCAGCTTGCCTTTTTCCACAGGGATGCGCAGATCGAGAGCCTGAAGAAGGAGGTGGACATGCTCCGTGCAGAGATGGAGAAGATTAAACTGGAGGTAAAGCCTGGCCGGGGAGCAGCCAGTGTGGGAGAGCAGGGTGGTTTTTGGTGCTGTAGCATGGAAACCCTGATGGGATGCAGTAGGAGCAGGGTCCTGGCACCCAGCACTGTGTTTTGGGGCCTCTGCCAGTGCCAGGACCTGACTCCTGATGGAGATGGGCTGGAGGCATGTGTGACCTGTCCCTTGCTGTCCAGACCAGCTGTTAGCAGCAGGGACAGAGCAGCTGCGGGGACTGAGGGGAGAGCTTTCCTATGCATTTCACAGCTGTTTTGCCCAAATCACAGCCGGGCACCTGGATAGGGATGGTGGGGAGGGCAGAGTCATTGCTGGCATCGGTGCCCAAGTGCCTGATGGTGTCCCGCAGGCGCAGCGGTACATCACGCAGCTCAAGGCGCAGGTGAACAGCCTGGAGGGTGAAGTGGAGGAGCAGCGCAAGCAGAAGCAGAAGGCGCTGGTGGACAACGAGCAGCTGCGGGATGAGCTGGAGAGGCTGCAGAGGGCAAAGCAGGACAGCGACAGGTCCCAGCGGCTCTGCGCCGAAGCGGAAAGTAGGTGCCCTACAGTGTGCGTTGGCTGCGGGGTACCTGTGCCACGACTGCTGATGCTTTCTCACCCTGTTCAGAGAAAGCCAACGCCACCGAGATCCGCTACACGAAGCTGAAGGAGAAGCACAGTGAGCTCATCAACACGCACGCCGAGCTCCTGAGGAAGGTAACGCTGCTGCCTGTGCCAGGCAGGGACCAACCGCTGCCTTTGTTCCTCAGCCACCGCTGGTGTGGCTCGTGCATGCCCAGCCCCACCTCGTATTGGTCCCATCGTCCTGCACCCAGGGATCTCTGAGCACTGGATCAGGGGCACTCCTTGAATTCATGTCCACGGATGGTCAGTGTTTTGGATGTTGTGAAAAAGGCATCTCCAAGCTACTCTCCCAGCCAGAATTTGGGCAGAACGAGCATGGCGGTGGCGAGGGTCCCTCCTCGGAGTGCCCAGTAATCCTCGTGTCCCCATGCAGAACGCCGACACTGCCAAGCAGCTCACAGTCACGCAGCAGAGCCAGGAGGAGGTAGCACGTGTCAAGGAGCAGCTGGCGTTTCAGGTGGAGCAGGTCAAGCGGGAGGCCGAGATGAAGGTAAGCCACCATGGTCCCAAGTCTGGCCCCACTAGCCTGGCACTGAGCCCTTCCCAGCCTGGGGAACGTGGTGGCTGTGCACAATTTGGGTGCAAGGGGTAGCGGTGGTGTTGGTGTCCATCCCTGGTCTGGGAAGGAGTTGCCCTGGCAACTCAGGAGGGTGTTATTTAATGCGTGCTTCATTCCCTCTTGCCCAAATCTGCCATTTTGTCCCCCAAGAAAATGCCATGGTGCACATTGATGGTTTGGGTGCTTTTGTTCTCCGGGGCCCAAGCTAGGGGCTGCTCCCAATATTCCTGCTCTGGGGAAAGGAGCCCTTTCAGGAGACTCCCGCCCAGAGACCCTGAAAACGCCTTCTACAAAACACGGCCGGGGTCATTCCCATCATCCTGGCTGTGTGCCGGTGCCAAGCGGGGCCAGAACATGTTTGCAGCAGCTGAGCCCCCAGCACGGGCGTGTGGTTGCAGCTGGAGGACCAGAGTGTGCAGATGGAGCAGCTGCGGCAGGAGCTGGATGCCCGGCGGGATGAGCTGGACCAGGCACAGTGCTCGCTCAGCCACGCCAAGAAGGTACAATGCCGGGGGTGCAGGATGCGCCCAAATCCCCATCACAAATCCCTGTCATGCAAGACAGCGTGCCTGCCACCACTGCCAAGCCAGCGGTGCAAACAGCAGCCCAGGGAGCAGTCATTGGGCTGAATGCAGGTCCACCTCATCAGTGTCATGAGTTGGGCATGTCCTCAGCTCTCCCCTGCATAACTGCTGGGCTCGCAACCTGGTGACAAGGGGTCTCCTGGCCCCACTGGCAGGCAGGCGCGGAGCTCAGCGCCCAGGTTGAGGCCCTGCACGCCGAGAAGGAGGTGCTGAGGCGGTCGGTGAGCGAGAAGGAGTGTGAGCTGCTCTCCACGCGTGGCCTCATTGAGGAGAAGGAGCTGCAGCGGAGCCAGGAGGTGGACAAGGCTACGAAGGAGATCCGCGAGCTACAGGGCAGGCTCCTGGAGAAGGTACAGTGCTGTGTGGAGAGCCTACTGCCCCTCTACTTGCTGGGGCAAGATGTGTTTGGGGGGTGCTGAGCAGTCGGGGGGGCTCAGCCGAGCCATCACTGATGTAGCTGGTGGGATATGACTTGCAGCAGCAATAATGGGATGCTCGGGTCTAATCCTGCAAAGGGACTCTCGAGGGATATGCTGGTGATGGGGGGGGGTCTTGTGTCCCAGTTGTGCCGCTCATCTGTTTGTCCCACCCCACAGAGCAACCAGGAGCAGAGCCTGCAGCAGAAGCTGCTGGATGAGCAGTTTGGCATCCTGCAGGAGACGGTGCGGGAGGCGGAGGACATCCTCCGTGACGCGGTGGCCAAGCTGGACGACCCATTGCATGTCCGCTGCACCAGCTCCCCAGGTACATCCCGCCCGACCACAGGGGCTGCAGCCCGCAGTCCCTTCTCCCTCCAAGACAGATGACATTGCATTTCAGCTTCCCCCAGGCATTTTTTCCTACCAAACATCACACCCAAGGAGGTTAGGGTCAGACTTCCCAGGAGTGAATTTTTAGCTCTGCTCTCAGCACTATTTTGCTCAGATTTCAGTGCTGTTGCCTGGCCAGAGCTGCGAGGACCTGAGCTGTCTTGGCTTCCGCTCAGTGGTACCTCCTGGAGTCAGCGCTCGTGCTCGTTCAGACACTCGGCAGCCTGACCATGCTAATGAAGCTATATTTGTTGCAGATTACCTGCTCAGCCGGGCGCAGGCAGCGCTGGAGTCCACAGACGCCCTGGAGAAGGGGCACGCGCAGTACGTGGCCTCCATGGCAGGTACCTGGGGCTGGGGACCGGTGGCATTGCTTGCACCTTGCTTTTATTTTTATACATCCAGCAGCCCCCGGCTGCTTGGGGGCTGTTGGCAAGCGTGCAATGCCCTGGTGATGGGAGGACATGGGGGATGGAGTTGGAGGGTCCCCATGCCCTCATTCAAGGAGCAACCTGCAAGCTGGAGGGGTCAATACTGACCTCTCCAAGTCCTTGTACTGATCCTTGGGTGCCTTCGAGGGTGGGTTACAGCCCCCAGGGCACAGCCAGTAGTGCCTCGGGCTGGCAGTGCCTAACCGTGTCCTCTCGCCAGCAGACGCCGCAGGGCTAGTGGGGGCTCTGGCCCTCTTCGCACACCTGATGGCCGACACCATTGTGAACGGCAGCGCCACGTCCCACCTGGCTCCCACCGACCATGCTGACCGTGAGTGCCGTGCATGGACGCAGCAGGTGTTGGGAGGGGGGTTTATGCTCTTGGGGCTTCTTTTTGGGGTGGCTGTGCCAAAGCCTCCTCCGCCAGGGGCTGGATATCAGGCAGATCTATACAGGGGCTAGCATGGTCCCCCCAGCTCCCCATGCTCCCCTTCCTGACATTCCCTCCTCTCCAGTGCCCCTTCCTGGGCCAGGAACATCGCTTTGCTCCTGGAATCTGATTTATGCTCTTTAAGAAATTTGCTGGATGCCACAGATGCTCAGCACCATCTCCGCGGCCGAGGGGAGGAGAGAGAGAGGAGGGTGGCAGGGCTGGGATGAAGGGGGACCCCTTGCCCAGTGAGGGGCCCAGTGCCAACCCATCCTCACCCCAGGGCTGATGGAGACATGCCGGCACTGTGGGCAGCGGAGCCTGGACTACCTGGGTGAGCTGAAGGACAAGCAGAAGCTGGGGCATGCCAAGCTGGGGGACGTGCGGCAGGCACTGCAGGGGGTCCTGCAACTGGCCCAGGTAGGAGATGGAGCCCAGTGCACCCACCTTCCCACCCGCATCTGGAAGGGTGGGTTATTTACCAGTATTGCTATTTCGTAAGCGAAAAATCAAAGCAGGCAGTTAATGTAGAAGGACATTGCCTCCATTTGTCAAGGCGGGATGTTTGCTCACAGACTTCTGGCTGCACCTTGATGGACAGCTTTTTAAAAAAATAAAACCAAAAATCAAACCATGGCTTTCCCCATTGTCCAGAACTGAAATTGGAGATACTGTGTTGGAGTGAGCACTTTGGGGTGGTTTGTCCCCCATACCCACAGGTTCTGGTGCTTTCCTTGAGCCATCTGAGCTTCACGTGCCAAAGACCCTTCCTGGTGCTGCATGGAGACAGTCACCCTCAGATCAGCTGAAATCTTTCAGCCCAGTAACCCCTGCAGAATAAAACTTCCCAACTTTCAGATATTTCTTCTCATGAAGCCCCCATTAGTCTTTTCCATTAAACTGCTGTTAATTCAAAGGCTGTCAGCTCTCCAGAGCCCTCTGGAGCCCTGCCCTGCTGAAACTGCTCCTGTGATCAAGTTTTGTCACCTTGATTTGAGACATTTCTTACCTCTGAGGTCCCTGTACCATGTTTGCTGCAACTTGGTGGTACATGGGCCTTCACCCTTGTGGTCTGCAGAATACTGCTCCTGCAGCTTTATTTGTTTAGGGGGAAAAAAGGAGTTGGATACCTTGGTTTGGTGTTATTCCTTACAAATATTCCCTTCTCTCCCTCTGCCTAAAACCTCCTGGCGGTTGTTGCCTCCTCTGGCAGGAGCTGAGGCCCAAGAGCTTAGACATCAAGCAGGAAGAGCTGGGGGACATGGTTGAGAAGGAGATGGCCTCCACCTCAGAGGCGATTGAGGATGCCGTCAGGCGCATAGAGGTGAGACGAAGCTGCAGGATGGGCCATTTTGGTGCCTTGGGGCAGCAAAGCATCCATCTCTCCTCCACCCTGCTCGCCCTCGCAGCAACATGGCATCCAATCCTTCCTCTTGTGTTTCCCAACAGGAGATGATGAGCCAAGCCAGAAACAAGAGCTCTGGTGTTAAGCTTGAAGTGAACGAGCGGTAAGTTTTGAGGGGCGGCATGTGACAGCCGCAGGCAGGTTTCTGTCCCGTGCCCATAACCTGCCGGGCTGTGTTCTGCTCCAAAGCCCCGCATGCAACCCAGTCCTGCATCATCGTGATGCTGACCATGAAATTCTCATTAAAAGGGTGGACCTTTCTCTTGCATGGCTAAGCCAATTGTTCACAGCTGCTTTGTGGGCTGCTTAGAAGTAACCTGCAGGCTGGCTGGTCTCCAAAAAAGACCCATTTTCTAACTGAGGCCAAAGCCTGCTTCCCTGGATGCGGCATCAGAGGATGCTGAACACTTTATCTCTTGTTCCCCTACAGGATTCTGAACTCCTGCACGGACCTAATGAAGGTCAGTACTGCAGAAACCTATCATCTGGGGTGTCAAAGGCTGCGCAAAACTGTAACTTCCCACCATTGGCAGCATTAATCCTTCTCTATAAAATCCCCATCAAACACCAAAACCTGTTTTTCTTCATTGCAGGCTATTAGACTTCTTGTAATGACATCTACAAACTTACAGAAGGAGATAGTAGAAAGTGGCCGGGTAAGTCTTCCGCTACATTCATCTCTGCACCAACATGATATACAGGAGAATTTCCCACAATTTGCAGAAACACCTGCTGAATTTTGTGCTTTCCCATGTTAGCAATACTCTGGCAGTCTCGCTTGCTGGAGATGGGCTGCCCAGCCCTGTGCTCTTTGCACACATCGCTGTCACCAAAGCCTTGTCCATCTAAAGATGATGGCCCAAACTTGTGTGTTTTAAACCCAGCCCAAATTCACTGGCTGGGGTCTCCAAAGCTAGTTTTCTTGATACGTATTTAAGCAGGCCAGTAAGAGCGGCCTGAAGGGCACAGAAATGCTGCCAATCCCTTGCATTATGACTTATATATGAATTTATATATTTTTATATTTTATATGGATATTTTTTGTGGCTTTATATATTGTATATTAGAAACAAGTTAATACAGGCCATAATATTCTCATAACAACAGGGGGCAGCAACAACTCAGGAGTTTTATGCCAAGAACTCACGCTGGACCGAAGGTCTGATCTCTGCCTCCAAGGCGGTGGGCTGGGGAGCCACGCAGCTTGTGTAGGTACCCCTGCGACCTCTCCCACGGCTACTGCAGGAGGCTTCTCTCCAAGCATGGCTCTGCATGCTTGCACCCGGGGCTGGCCCATGCTTTTCCATCAGCTGATACCTTAAACTGTCCCGCTGCTGAGTCTGCATGGAGCATTATTGCTAGTACCTTAAAGAGCATCATAGACTGGGTTGGACCACTGGCTACGAAATCACAGTCATTGAAATAGGGACTGCCAGTTCCTCCTTGTTTGCAAAGTGTGAAAGTTGCTACAATCAAATACTCCATGTCCTGGTTCCCGTTCGGATGGTCACAGATGGGATGGTTGGGATCAGGGCAGGGAATCCCCATGCCCGCGCAGGAAATGTGGGCGTCTTTTTGGACAAAGCTTTAAAAATCTCATCCACTTCATTACAGAAATACAATCCTGCTTCCATTGATATTTCACACCCATCCAAAACTTCTGGATCTGGGCTTTGATTACCTGCTTTGTAAATGAGCTTTAAATAATTACAGGCAAAGCTGCTGGCTCAAGGTCTGATGCTGAATTCTAAGGGTATAGCAGGAGATAAATACTCTGCACTTGCTTCGTAGTGCATGGTGAGTATCTCTAACACGATCTCCCTTCTGACCTGTAACGCAGAGAGTCAGCAGACAGAGTTGTCCTGCATACGGGCAAATACGAAGAACTGATCGTCTGCTCCCATGAAATTGCCGCCAGCACGGCCCAGCTGGTGGCTGCCTCCAAGGTGAGTATCCCAGCAAGATATCTGCATACGGCTCATCAAGTTTTAAGTCATTTTGTTCCCATACTGTTGTCCCATGGATGCTTTTGGGCAGTGGTGCGTGGCTGTCCTGTCAGCCAGTCCTGCAGCTTCCTCCCAGAGCAGGGAGGAAGGGAAGCTCTTACTATTTTCAAGTCAGTCTGTGATTTTAATCCATGTGTCTTCACCTGCATTAATATTCCCACACCTAGCAGGACTTGCCTTGGAAATGAAGATGTGTAAAACCTCCTGTCTTCCTCCTGTCAAGCTGATTATGTAAAGAAAATGTTGATAACTAACGAGAAACCCCAAATAAGCAATTGCAGGAGCCAGCATTGAGAATGATGGATTTTTGGTCCTTGCCACCTTTCCTATTTGTGTGGGTGAAAGTGATGGGTAGAGGTTTCAGTGGGCAAATGGGGGTGCAGATGGGGGGGAGGAGGACCCGTACTGCTTTTTACAGCACATGGTTTTAAAATTAAGGGCATGGTTAAAAAAAAAATAGCTCTGTCTTCACTGATGCTGCTTATCCATGTGTGCTCGGCTCAGGTGGGAGCAGAGCTGGTTTGGTGTCCTGGGGCTGAAGGGCCTTGCAGCAGGGGTCATTTTGTCTGGCTGTGATGGGATCATCAAGAATAAACGTGTCCATCTGTCCATCTGTCCTTTCTGCCCCCAGGTTTTCACGCCTAAGGACCATTCTGACGTGGTGTGCTCGGTGTCTCTGCTCTAATGCAGAATATGACTGCCTGGGGGCTCCCTCAAGCCAGCGAGCACCCGTGTGGTGGTGCCGTGGCGGGGACCCACAGCCATCCCTGTGCTCTTTGCAGGTGAAAGCCGAGAAGAGCAGCAGGAACCTGGCCCGGCTCCAGGAGTGTTCACGCAACGTCAATGAGATGGCAGCCAACGTGGTGGCTTCCACCAAGTCGGGGCAAGAGCAGATTGAGGAGAAAGGTGAGGTTTTTGCAAGGAAAGGGGAAGGGAAAAAAAAAACCCCAAGTCCCTTCCTGGCCTGATGAACACCCCGAGGTGCCCATCTGGCTTTGCTTTGGCACATGAGGGTCCTCTGCAAGGGGTGCGCTCAGCGAGGACCCCCCATGTTTCTCCACAGACACCATGGACTTTTCGGGGATGTCCCTCATCAAGCTGAAGAAGGAAGAGATGGAAACACAGGTACATCCATGAGGGTGGATTTGGTGCTGCCGTCTTCAGGCCAGACTGAGGTCCTGATCTGGACCTGCACACGGCAGGTTCCTTTCTGCCCCTCCACTCCCCAGCATGGCGCTAGGGATGGCAGGGGGGCGGGGGGGGATCATGCCCCCAGGGTGCACAGGAACCAAGCTGGCTGTTTGGGTGCAGGTGAAGGTTCTGGAGCTGGAGAAGCGTCTGGAGGGCGAGCGGGTGCGCCTGGGCGAGCTGAGGAAGCAGCACTACGGCCTGGCCGGGGCCTATGAGGCGGCGGAGGAGGGGGAGGCGAAGCCGGCGCCGGCCCCGAGGCGAGGCATCCTCAAGAAGCCCCCCTTGGCCCAGAAACCCAGCCTTGGGGAGGTAGGGTCCCCAGGGGGTAAATGTACATGGTGGGGTGCGTTCACAGCACGAGTGACTGATATTTCATTTTATTCCCCTTCTCGTTTCAGCCCGAGCGAGACGCCGGCCCGTAGCCACCTCACGGGGTGAACTTCTAGCGGGGGCTGGCTGGGTTTTCAACAGATCACGCTGCCTTCGCGCTGGTGTGCCTTCATGCGCGGGGGTCTCCTCACCACCCGGCCTGGAAAACTGGATATTTTTTTTAAAAATACTACTTTTTTGTTGTTGTTGTTTTGTTTTTCTTCACTTGATTCCTATCCATAGAGCAGGGGGGCTCCTGCCTGCTCCCAAGGTGGCATGGGATGCCATCCTCCTCCTGGCCTGCCAACTGGCTCTCCTGGTTTAATTTAATTTGGGGTTCGTTTGGGTTGAAATTTTTTTTTTAAACTTTATCAGCACTAGAAGTTTTCAGTAAATGTAGCTCTCTACTGCACTGCTCAGACCCTTTCAAATAACTGAACTGTTTTTAAAGTAGGAAACTGTTGGGCTTTTCTTGCAACCATTTTTTAAATTCCCCTTTTTCAGCTTGAGGAATAATTTGACTTTGTTTCGGCACGGGATCAGCCCTCAGCAGCGAGGGAGACGGCCTTAACCGGCGCAAGGAACAAGGCTTTTGTAAGGGGAAAAGCAGTTACTGGCACACACTGGCAATAATGATACAAACATTTTTTTTTCTTTTCTATTTTTTATTACTACAGCAATGTCGGGATCAGTTGCGTTACGTTTTATATTTAAGATAATTAGCAGAATTAAATCTAACCGTGGCCTGCGGGAGCCAGGGGATAGAGAAGTCTGCAGCAATAAGGAATTACTGATGTGGAAAGACACAGGGGCAGCTGTATCTTCCCTTGGAGCTACTACCATGATGTAGATTATTAAAGAAGCAATATTTAAAATAGGTGTTGTGGTGCTTGGTCAGCTTGTTGGTGGGGAGGGGGCCAGTGCTAGGGCCATGGTTGAAGCAAGCCAGCCCCAAATTGCAGGGCAGAGGCTGGCAATAAAGTGCCTTGAAGATAATTAGCTAAAGCACCATGGTGGTGGCATGTGTGGGACATCGATGTGTGACATGGCCCTGTGCTGCTGACAGGTGAGTGCATGGGTGGAGGGGGTGGGAGGAGGGTGTGATATCTCTCAATATCTAGATATGTGTGTGTGTGTGTATACACACACATATGTATAGATACAGCTATTCAGAGGGGTGTGTGGATATACATATTTGTATATGTATATACAAATGTGTGTATATATATATACACACACCCCCCTATGCATATGCACAGGTTGACACACAAATATATATATCTATCTTGCGCTATAGCTATACAAATACAGCTACATATCAAATGTTATATTGTGTATATCTTGCTTTTCCCTCTATGTACATATGTAATGGTATAGCTACACCTATCTAGCTCTATACATGTGTATCTATATCTACACATATGTATCGCTCTAGATAGAGGTGCTATAGAGTCATGTCTATATGTATCTAGGCATATATGTGTATGTATGCACATATATATAGTTATACATCTATATAGCTAGTCATCTATCTATATGTATATATGTGTGTGCATCTCTATATATGTCTGCATATATATATTTTATTTATATTCCTCTGCCAAAAAAAAAGCATTTATGTGTATGTATATAGCTGTATTTAATTATGCAGTTGTCTGTCAGTACGGCTGTAGTGCTAGAGCAAGACCAGCCCCCTGCCCAGCACAAGCAGCTTACCAAGGCAGAGTAACACATTAATTTCTGCAGCATATGATCACCACAGGGCTCTTAGTGGCAGCCAGGGTGACTGGCAGCCTTACTGAAAGTAGCTTAAATAAAAAGCCATCCAGCCACAGCAGCACGAGTGCAGGATCAATGCTGCCTTCCAGCTTCCAGGGCAGCTGTTACCTGCAGCCTCACAGCTCTTCCTCATGACCACTGGCACACACCTGCAACATTTACTCTATGATTAACAGGGACTATCTGCAGGGCTGAGTGTCATTGCACCTCTTGGTGCAAGTTGGATACACCCATGAAACGGTAAGACTGAAGCATTTGGAGCTCAGCAAGAATGCCCATGACAGGGTGAACACAGCTCCCTTGTATTTAAGAGGAGATTTGTGAGGATCCTTTTGAAAAAGGCTAGAATTAGTGTTTCCATCCTCCAAAACATTCCTCAAATTTCATACAAGCCACAGTAAAAGCCATGACTTTTCATTCCTATGATTAACAATAGGCTATAAAGCAGTTAACTGGAATTGTAAGTTGCTGTATCTCAGGAAAACACATTTATAAGGTATTTTATTACTTATTTTAGTTACATAGCAGTCTCATGATGACGTAAGATTTCCAAGGTTACATGTCACAAAACAGACTATGGTTTTATGAGCTACAGACAGTATAGCAAGCAACAATTCTAATTTCCCAACCAATTTTATGTATAAGGTGTGTACCATATTAAAAGGCTTTGGCATTAATACTGGTATTACTGGGCAAGGCAAGCAGCTGGTCTAATCCTGCAAGTTACATTGAGAGCATCTCCAACCCAAAGATTTACATCCTTCTCAGCCTTTCCATGAAGCTACAGAGAACCTCTTATCTACAGCAGAGGAGAGCTGGGAGAGGGTTACCCAGCCATGTCCCTTGGGTGACCGCTGTCACATCGGGTGACAATATCTATCAAGATACAGCAGCAACTGTGGCCAGCTCCATACTGAGTTTCATTTCTTTAAGAAACCTTTTCTCTTGGTACAAGGAAGCACTTTCTGCAATAGCTTGCCATCTATTTATAGATGGTGATAAAGATGATCTATTTGCTGGGAGACTGACATCATCCTAACCACTCACTGCATTACATTTCATAATGGAAATACTGATTAATCAAGAATGCTAACTTTTAAAATCTCACTGCTGTAAGTCTAGCCACAGATATATTTAAAGAATTCAAAAATAAAGTAAAACATGGCTTTAAGAATGATGCTATGGGTAAATGTAACTTGTTTAACACCACTGCTGTTTTGCTATGATTTGCTTAAATGGATACTTACAGAGGCTGCAGGGAAAACCACCCAGGCCAGCACATACAAAGTCTCAAAAAATAACAGCAAAAATAAAAACAAGCTCCAAAGCCCACTTAAAGTATAACCCATGTGCTAAATTAATTTTTATGCCAAAATTAAGTTTACTGTCCAGTCTAAGATTTTCTTAACTCCTACACTTTTTGGAAAGTATTTGCTATTTGTAGCAGACCAAAAAAAAAAAAAAAATCACAACTGCAAACTATGTATGCAAAGGTTTATTTTAAGACTCTGACAAGACATCCTGCTATACAGGATCCAATTTGTTAATGACTTTTAAATACCATTATTTTATCTGTGGAGAGAGGAAGATGTTTAACTTGATGTGCTACTGAGAACAAATTTTACTCAGCACCTGTAACAAAAGCAATGGGAAATAACCAAGCAAAAGTTGTGAAATATTATGTTCTGCTACCTTCCACCAAGGTTAGTACAGTACAATTTATTTTTTCTTGAAGCAGCTTTCAAACAGCCTGTTATCAAACCCCTCCTTTCCCCACCCTTTGGCTCCCTCAGCAGCCAAATCTCCAGTAACCACAAATTAGTTTGAACATGAGCACACAAAGCAGCTGAAGTTCAGTAACAGCATTGCTACAGACAGCAAAGTTTACAAAACACAAGTCTCTCTTGGATCATTGGGAAAAAAAAAAAGTCCATTGAAATCAAGCACACGAATAGAAAACACTACTGTTACATGCTCTAGGAAGTCAGGTAAAAAAAAGCTTCCATAGAAGTATGGTTTTAAGAGCCCTTAATTAAAGCCATGAGCAGCAGCCACCCATTTGCAAGGTAGGTTATTTCCCTTCTGTGCCTAACCTGCCCATAGCAGTGACTAAGCCAGAAGTTGCATGCATCTGGGCAGTATTATTTTTAGCAACAGTACTTCCTGAATAACCCCATCAGAAAAATTACTTGGGAAATACAGAAATATCAGCTAATGCAATCATTTAACAGATGCCTCATAGGTATGCAGGTTTACATCAAAACAGAAAAATACAAAGATGGCATGTATTCCCCTTACAAACCACCTATCACATCTGGTAGCACGAGACAACTAATACACCAGCCCAAAGGACATTATTACATTTCCACATTTCTCCACAATCAGCATTTTTTCCTCAACCAGGTGGTCTCATTCCAGTGCTGAGAACTGCAGTCACTTTGTCACCTCCCCTCCTCTGTAGGATGCGGTTGACTTCTTTCAAGAGTAATGAATCTCTCAGAAATTAGCCCATCCCAAGCAGTGGTGGCTAGAATAATGTGCAACTTTAAGGGCACATAGCAAGGCGTGGAATTAGCTTATGTGGTTGAGAAGAAACATTTTTAGCTTTGAAGGAAAAAATAATTCCTACTCATCATCTACAAGAATGCAGAAAAAGCACCCTTGAACAGGTTGGAGATAGTAAGTAGCACTAAAAGATACCCTTTAGCTTACAGCAGGATCCAGGGTTCAAGGAATGCACTAGCAACTCTTCCAGCCTCAGCAGTCTGCAATTTGTCCTGCAGGTACGGAGAAAAAAGATTTGCCTTCAGGTGAGGTTGAGAGCCCACCATGGGCTGCCCAGGGACAGCCTGCTTCAGGGACAAGATGTCAGCTGGGGCACCAGTGTCTCAATAAGGCTTCTCTAAAACTTCAGTTGAGACAAAAATTTCTTAAAACAACTCAAAGCAACACGTCTTGTTTCTAGTGACAAAGTCTCGGAGAGGTAAACAGAGATACCTGTAAAAGACTTGTATCAGGGCTGATGAATATACAACCAGAAGAGGACTCAAATTACAGGAACAAGTGCTACTGAAAGATCTGTGTAGGCTTGCATGGCCTCCAAAACCAGTTTGCAAAGGGAGGGGACAAGTCAAGACCACATGAAATACTGCCAGTGTGTCATTGACATACCACTTGCCTTTTTTGTTATCCTTCACACAAGCAACATGTGCATCCCCTATCTGGCAAGGTTCTCTTTCCTTTGCACAGGGAACAATCCCATCCAGAATGATCTCTGGGTGCATGTGAGCCATGGGAAGGGCCATCCAAACCCATTTCGGAACAGGCACTTGGAAGTTTTGCATGCACCTTCTTCAAGCTGCAAAGCACAGGTGTTTTCTGCAAATTCTTAGAAGAGGCAAGTTGAGGAACTGCAGATTTTACATAACACCATCCCTTTCCCTCGCCCACCTGCCCTGAGTCAGCACAGCAAGCTTTCCTCATCTGTACTTTCCCATTTCTGCATCAGCAGAAGGTTATCAAAGCTCCGTAGCAACCACAAATGGAACGTATCAAGAGACAATTAAAAAAGGGATTTTCTTCCATATCCTATCAGTTATTCTGCAGTAGGACTTCTATTTCACATTGCTATTAAAGTGACAGATACCACAGAGAATTACATCAGGTCTTTTCTGTCCTCTGACTCATATTCCTAAACAACTTTGGTTGACTCATTTCTCTTAACTTGTCTTGGCTGAAATCTATGTTTTTCCTCTTTTAACAAATAAAAGTGGCTTTCCCCCTTCCTTCAGCTTTTCCAGGTGAAGATTCTGAACTCTTCCACTATTCCAGCTCATTGTCGGAAGCCAAAACAAAAGCAAAGGGATTCCACCTGGGAAGACAGCTCACCTACCTCACTGCCATGATCGCAACATGCAGAATCTACTCTGAGCGTACCTATCCTATATCAGCTGCATACAAAATGGACTCGCTACATCCAGTCACTAAAAACATGGCCAGATTTAATAATGAATAATTAAAGTTATTTTCTTGCAAATTTATGTTCTACATTCACCTACAACTGGTTTTATGTTGCTGCATAAAACCCACCACTAGTATTGAAAAACATTAACATAACTCCACCATGATTAAATGAAGCCACAATAGGAACACGACACCAAGAGAGATAGGCTATTTTATTTAAAATCAGACCACAGTAGATTACAGAAAGACTTATTATGCAAACAAATCCACTGTACGTTTCACAACTTGCTAGGCATATAAAACTGCCCCTTTATTAGACTGTCCAGGATTACACAGAGGAACTGTTCAGGTGCAGGACGACTCTACCTCCTCCGAACTCAATGTTTGCCAAGTAGCTCTATATTCAGGCTAAAGAAATTGTTGATTTGAGCTCTGTATCCAAGTCATTATTCCAGTTTGAGAAGGCAGAGAAGTCCCAAAAGAGGTCAAGACTGAGGTTGTGGAAGTTGGGGCACTAAACGTAACCGTTACCCATGACCAGACTGTGCCCAGGGCTCTGCCTCCTGGCATCACAGGAAAGCTTATTTTCTATATAGTCCCTCCAGGGTCACCAGTACAGAGGTGACCAGTGTGGACCAGCTGTGCTAGAACAACTGACTCCGCTTCCTCTAGGAGACAGCACTGAAGTGCAGTGAAACTCATCCTTGAGTTAGAACCATTCAATGCTGATCATCAATCAAACAACCTAACCACATACAACTGAATTAGTCATAACTTACAAAACTGCATACAAAAGACTGGCAAAAGTAATGCCATCCAAAGAGAGCATTTTCCAAGCTACCAACACTCTAAAGCCGTGTTACACATCATTATTTAAAAGATTTTTCTCCACTCCAATTGCTTTGGGGAAGTATATGCTATTTGCAGCAGACATTAGAAGTCCTCAAGACAACACTATAATATATATATTTTGGCAAGCATACTGAGCCACCTCCTCTCAACTCTCAGCTTGCCTATGGCATTTTAATCTCATTATCTTATAAACAGTGCAAATTAGTATGATTCTAAACATCCTAGCCATAGCAGAATTTATTTATTAGCTATAACAGAACAGGAGAAGCTGTTGAAGGGCAACAGGTCAAAAGCACCAACATAACTCTTGCCTGACTCACTCAGGTTAGTGTCTTGTAACTTTTGTTTCTGAAAGGATTTAAACAGCTTTCCGCAGTCATCTTTCTCCTTTACCCTTAAACATTACCAGCAGTCAAGTATATATTTACAGGTTGTGCACACACACACACAATTAATGGCAAAACGTTTTCCATGAGCAGCTGGATTTCAGTTATGAGATTGCTATAACTGAAACATCACATTAGTTACATTATCTATGTCCAAACTTACCCATCAGTGAAGGCAACTATAAGCTTACAAATAGCAGATACGGCCTTTGTTTTTTCTGAAGTATATGTGAGTTTTTTTGTAAAAGAAAGTGCTCTTGAAGAGCCCTTAGAGTTAAGCAATGGCCATTCAAATGATAAAAATGCTAATATCCTAGTATTACAATCACAAGTAGTGATCCTAAGGCACATCAGCCACATGCATATGCAATAATGCATTGTTTTGCTTTCAGACAGAAAAATTGCATTAGCTTTGTATTTAGTTTGCACAAGAGTTTGTTTCTAGATAAAGTATCCCTGAAAGGTCATATTATCACAAAAGTTACCAAAAGACAGAAAATTTAACAAGTAATAAAAATATTTTTGGACTACTAATACCAATAAAGTTAGATACATAAAATGCAGTGCAAATTCACAATACACTTATCTATCACCTCCATCACTTCTGAGGATTTTCAACCCTCGGAAAAAAAGTTGGCACTTGATAAGTGTAAAATATACCTGGTTGTTTTTATTAAATGTTAGCAAAACTAATTTGAGAGTGTTTTAGAGTTTTTGTGTAGCAGGCTCGAAGTACGAATTTCTTTACTCAGTCACCACCCTGGTAGCTCCCACCCACTTTAATTCTTTCTAGGACACAAATCATTTCTACAGCAGACTTACGTTTAGCATTCAGATACAACAGTTGCCATCCAAATACCAGCACTAATAGCACAGCAAAATTACTTTGAAACGAGTCATAATTAACCATGCTTATATGAAGCTTCAGTCAGAAAATAATATCAAGAAAAGATATTACACTATTTAAAAAAAAACAAACAAAACACATCCTGTACCATCACTAGATTACAGAAAAAACACACTTTGCAAACAAATCCAATGCACATTGCTTCACAAAATCTCCCATCTATAGAAACTTTCCAGACTTACTGGGGAATTGGTTCAGATGCCAGTAACACTGACCAACCTTCTGCTCTTTGTCTTCAGAAGGCAAAACAAGCCAAATAACCCTATTTTCAGAATAGAGAGCTTCCTGTTATGAGCTTAATTTCAGATTAGTATTTGCTAGCAACCACCACACTCCAGAGGAAATGATCAAGGGACAGTCAAGAGCCTTACGTAAAGAAAAAAAAAAAAAAGATATTCTATTTTGACTGATGCTGTTTGTAGTACAGACTTCCAAACAATGTAGTGCATTCCAGGACAATGATATGAAAATGTTTTGAGATAATGCAGGGGCTGTGACAGATTCTGGACTGTGAGTTTCTTAAATTACCATGAATTAGTTGAAAGTTGTTTGCCAATGTGAAAAATTGATAATGGATTTATGGACACATTCTCCACAAGCAACAAGTGCTAAGATTTGCCTCCCCCAATGCTAGATTAAAATACCAGCATGTGTCTGCACCTTAGCCTTTAAGAGTCTCGCTGAGAGTGAAATCTGAGCTCCCTTAAAAAGCCTCGCCTCCAGTGGCATTAGAAGTCAAGAATGGATTATGTAAGATACAAACAGCCACCATGGAGTTCAAAAAGCTTTTCTGTTTTGCCTGCTTGCAGAGAAACATTAACTGCAAATTCCAGATAGATACGCACGCCAAAACCTGCAAAACTAAAGGAAATGGGAAAGTTAAAAATAGTTCTGCCAAGCAAGAGACTGAGTTTGAGGGATAAAATGAAATTGTGGAGCTTCAAGTGGGCAGTTACATGATGTGAAAACATAGTATTTGATTAAGAAAATACCCTGCTTAGATTCCTGGAATCACATGATATCAAAAGCTAAGCACCTGTGTAAAAAAATCACTTCTGTATCCAAGGGTGAAAAAAACCCCAACCTAAGAGTCTTAATAGGCAAAGAAATAAAAATGCCTGGTAAAGTTTCTATAAAACTCTAAACTGGCTCTACAAACAGTTTAGTTTAATTTCAAGAGACCAGGACTTTCAGGATATCAAGCTATTTAGGAGTGGGAGGAGTGTGTACTTTTATTATGAAAAGTCTAAGGTAACAACTGAAATGTAGAAATGAAACTCTTGTAACTTTTACTATCTAAAATCCATACAACATTTTCAAGAGTTTCAGCTCAGTGAGGTCTGAAAATGTCATGCACCTGGCCACGAATGCCGTTGTGTGGGCACACTGCAAAGGATGCTGATGCAGTCCATTGCAACTCTTTGCCCAGTATTGAGATATGGTTGTTACTATCCAAACACCGGCACTGATAGAGAATTCTTTAGAGAGACAAATAGCTCCCAGTTTGCCACACATACATTCAGCTGCAATTGGAATACATCGGAATAGAAGAGAATGCTGATTTACCACCACTAAAGAATTCAGAGTGTGATTCGATTTGTAACATCAGGAAATCCACTGTATGTTGTTTCACAATCTGATGGATTTACAAAATTTAGACCTTATCACCTTCCTAGAAAAATCAGTTGTCACTGATATTTGAAAACAAAAATAATCACATTTACCAAACGCAATTGCAAACCTCTGTGCCACAGCTCGAATTTTGTACTCTATTGTGCAAAAAACAGAGGCTTTCCATTGCCTACATTAAGTCTCTGATGGCGAGAAAAGGAAATATAAGCACCAATACATAAGTTAGGCGCACCAAAATATTCACTGGAGGATAAAGCCAGGATGTGGTGGAAGGCGAGGTGGTCTTTGGGGAAGAGCTGGAGGATGCTGTGGTACAAACTGAGATGGGTATCCTGTCTGTGGCATTTGACTTGCAGACTGAACTCCTGGTCGAGGCGGGAGAGGAGGATACGGAGCACCTGGATAAGAAAGAGCTGGTCCTGAACTCATGGCTGCAGTAAACGGAGTAGGAAAGCGTCCTGCTGGGACTGAAGAAGGTGGAGGGGGTGGTATTCGTCGGGGCACAACTGAAGGAGGAGTGTTTGCATCCGAAGTGTAGGAATCTTGAGGTGCTGGTGCTGTCTCAGGTGCTCTCGGCTGAGCTTGTGGCTGAACCTGCGGAAGTCTCTGTCCCTTCAGCACCATTTCTTGGAGCTTCTCAATTTTAACACGTCGCAGGTGAGCCAGTTTACGCTTGCTCTGGTACTCATCAATGAAGGAATCCAGTGGTATTTCACCATCAAGAAATTTTTCTGCCATATTCTGTCAAATATGGAACAATCTCTCAGAAAACGGCATACTGCAAGAGAATCTAAATGGCTTATATCCTAAAAATAGCATAATTTTGCCTGTGATTTTCCAGCTTGCATATGGAAGATGACTGGCATACTAGGAATTCTGAGCAGAACTTTGAGTTAGTTATTACTCAGAAGCACTGGGAGTTAAATATAATTTTTGCTTAAATTTATACTGAAGCAACAGCAGTAAGAACATCTGAATCTAGCTCTGAACATTCCCCTGATCATCAGAGATGGGAACGAATCAAGTTAAACAGCTTTCCAGATTGCCAGCTAAGCTGAGTTACAGCTCAGTACTGCTTGCAATGCCAAGAGAAACACCGAGAACTCTGCAAGACTCAGTACAGAGAGGCAGATTATTGCTAAGCCAGGTTTAATACTCATGCTTACTTGTGGCTTTAGATAAATTATGTTTAATAACTAAGAGAGGTGACCATACATATAATTACAAAATTCAACTTGTCCTGGGAATGTCTTTTTGTGATCACAATTCAGGGCCAATAAACAGATTTTTTTCCCTGATTCTAACATGCTATGTAGTTATAGAGAATGACCAAATCAGCAAATAAAACCAAAAACTTCCACTATTCTGAAAACAGACCACCCTTCAAGCACAGCAAGTGGTGACCACTGGCACCTAGACAGATACATTGAAATCATAATGGAATATTTCACCGGAAATGCTGGAGAAGAAACAGTGCAGGCACAGTTTTTCATGAGGTTACTAATTGACATTTGTAATGCATTAATATATATACACCAGGCAAACACCATTAAAAAAAATTTCCAGATTTATATGCTATGAGTTTGAAGGCAATGCCAAGGAACTAAGAGGGTCTGGTTGTCTCTTCTGAAAAGGAGTGTTTTCTCTCTTAAACTTCAAAGATGTTAAGAGTAAAAAATTACTCAGATAAAAAAATTCTCACTGAAACCAAATGGCTGTTCACTGAAGTTCAAAGCAAAGACCAGACTATATTCTTAAAAATATCCCTTTAGTCTATTACACGTTCAGCACTGCACTGCAGCTGTGTACATTGGAAGTTTTCGGTAATGGGTGTAAGGGGCAGAATTGAAGTGTACTGTCATTACCTCTGTGTCTTCCTCAATCTTAGCCCCCTCTGTCTGAAGCAGTGCTAGCAGTGTCTCCAGAGAAGCATTACTGGATTGTCTGTCTGTAAAGGCATGAAAAGAACAGTAAATAACAGCTGGCTCTAAGTGACTTCTAACTGAAGCTATATAACTACAGCAAGCGTAAAAATTTCTAAGGCACATATGTACAACTAGCATACTCCATTGCGCTAGACAGGATGATCCGCAGTAAGAAAATATATTAAGTAGCTTAGGAATATTGTCAGAGTGCTAAAAGCTGAAATTTATTTACAATGATATATTTACAATATTGAAAGACAAAGCACTTCAGCAAGTGTAGTACCAGAGGTACAATACTTCATAATTCAGTATGAAATCAGAAAGTTAAATGCAATATTCTGTTTGATTTATGATTAATCACTGAAAATTCAAATTATTTTTTGCTTTTTAGCAAGGTAAACGAATTTGATCATTTAGATAAGAGCAGGTCAACAACAGGTAGGTAACCACACAGCAATAGAAAGAATCCACAGTATCTGTTACTAGGTGTAACAGATACTTAATAAATCATTAGAGCATGATCTATTTCAGAACTACATGAGAATGACATTTCAATTTATACCCCAATTCACACAGCTAAAAACGAGACACCAAAAACCAAACAAAAAACGTGCAACAGATTTACATTCACTTAGAAAACAGCAAATCATAACTGTCAACAGAAAATGTTACCTAGTTTTGTTTTCTTTATCTGGTATGCTTCAAAAAGAACTTGCAGCTCTTGATATTTTTCAGTCAAATTTGATTTCAAAGACTCCAACTTTGGCTGGTACAAAAGATTGCCTTCTGCCAGACTGCGGTTGCTGGCAAGAGTCATGTCTTTGCTGTGTTGAACATTTTGGGCCTGGAAATAAAAAAATAAAATAAAGGTGCATGAAATGTCAGTGAAGATATTAATTAAGACTAACGGTTATTTAGACAATATGAGAATTTCAAAACTTCTAAATAAACAACAAAAGTAAGCTCTCTAAAAATTAGTACTATGGTATTGGACCTGCAACTAATAACAATACTTTTGGACTTTCTATGAACAGTGGGAATGTCTACTGTTTTGGTGGGCATGGTCAGGTTCAGCTGTTGCGCTCTTTTCCCACGATCTCTTTTTTCTGCTACACAAAATCCTTTCTCACAAGCTGTATTTTTACTGCTCTACTAATATACTATTTTACTAGTGTATCATCTAGAAGGAATAAGAAGGTCTATGCCGCAAACAGCATGATGAAATCATCTAAAATGACAATGGACTGTTGAAGCTCATGGGGGAAAGACCTTCAGAGGAATTGCACTGAGAATAAGGATCTCTTCTTTCAGCTGTGAGCACCTGTGAATGAATCACTTTCTAAACAGGAATTAATACTGACCTGAAGTCACTTTCCTGCACATTTTTTTCCACATGCAGCAGAGAGCTCATTAAACAGTTTTCTTCTCCAAGCTGGAAATGATAGTTACTCAAAGAGTTTGTGTTGTGGGAAAGGACTCGAAGAACCCCCCTCCTTTGAGCAGGGGCAGAGATGCCCGTGAACGCTCCTGCAGGCAGAACAGCTTTTGCCTGCTCAGAACAGGAACCTGGTTCCTGCTGCGCTAAACTGCCTGCAAGAGGCAGGTTTCAGCAGCACGGTAGTGCTTACTGTGTAGAGAGCAGTCTTTGGGCACTCCCTTAGACATTTCTGCTAAGTGGCAGAGGAGCACAGTTTATGTCACCCGAATTTCTTCTAATTCCCGTCACAAATTTATGTGAGGTCTGACCTGTTGGTTGTCACAGCTTTTTGAGATCAGATTTTTACATTCACGCCCTGCTACCTGAAGGAGCTTTGTACGAATTCTTACCCATTATTTAACATAGATGCTTCTTCATCCCCACCTCACACACCACCCTTACTATTCCTTCATAATGACTGCTGACAGATAAAGCAACAGTTGCTCTTAAAAAAAAAAAAATATCTTTGAATCCCAGCAGTAAGATGCAGTAAGACTGCAGAAGAACGTCATCCCTTATCTTATTAAAATGCAAAAAACAAGGACTGCATCATTACTGTTCCTTCTCCAGAATATTCTTCCCCAACTATGTTAAATCAACCCTGGATTAATGCCAAAAGCTTGTTTTTCAGTTTAATCCTTCTGCTTAACATATCCTAGCCCGAAGACATTGTTCCTAAAGAACATATGACAATTCTCACAAAACTAAGATTCAGCAAGATTCCGAGTTTGCTCATACACACACATGCACACAATTTTATCAAGACAGTCTTCATGAGCTTTGGGAAAGCTAAGTGTTTGGGGAAGTCTGCCCTGGATGTCACATTAGATTCATTAAAATATTCAGACATCAAAAGGAAAAAAAAAAAACAAACCCAAGGGATCCGATTTCAGATTTTCAGTCTGAATCAACAAGTGGGATAGTTTTCCCATGGCACAACAGCCTGATTCTATTAGGCTGCCTTCAAAATCAATGAAACATTTGGTACATTTTTTGCGACCTCCTACATTAATATGCCCCTTCTAGCCCACATCATCCCTGTTTAGCTGTAACAGATCTTATTTATGGACAGTTGCACAGAATCCAGAGCAAACATGAAGAGTACAGTGCTTTCTTCCTTTCGAACTCATGGGTGGATATAGGAGAGCCACACCTCAGAAACAGGAAAAGAGGAAACCCAAATGAGCTACGTAAAAGACCCAGAAGGGACAGGATCAGAATTCAGGTGTTCTTGGCAGTCTGAGCACAAAACTGGGTTCATGAGGTAAAAATATTTTCCAAGCGTAGCAACAGTGTCTTTGAAAGCAACTACTTCCTTTTGAAATATTTATACACTACTTTAATCTACTAAATTCAAAACTGGCTTAATGTTACTTAAATATATCTTTGTCACCAGATATTGCTCCTCAAATACCTAAGTTTTACTCTGTTTCACCCTGTTCTTGCTAAACCACTTTAAAAAAAAATCAAGTCAAGGATAATGCTGAGTCCTAAATTCATTCAATCAAAATGAAATTCTATTCCAAATTGTGAAAATCAGAGAAACTGTACTTGCGATATTGTTTTGTCTTCTCAAGATTCTCACATCAAGCCTAAACAAGCTTCCAGCCCTATGCTTGTGTTCAACTTGAATCCTTTCCAAGAATAAAAAGAAAATCCTCTCTTCTCACTTTTGAATCCAATGCAAAATAACGTTAATTAAACTGGTTGCCTCCATTAGTTTCTTCTCATGTGATCCAATGCTGTTAAGACAGTTGTTTTCTGAAAGCCTAAGTCCCCCTATTTTACATTTTTTTTCTAACAGTTATGAAGGGAACTAAAATACACACAATTTAATTGCTTAATTACTGGCATCCAGCTTCTTACCAAATCACCTGCCATCACGGCAAGCTTTGTTAACTAGCTGTCTTCTGAACTGCCAGCCAAAGAAGATTGCGTGCAAAAAGATTCATGGTTTCTGATGCCTCTCCTCTTTCACCATTTTAATGAGGAAAGTACTTCCTTCAAGCGACTTCAATTTGATCTGGTGATTGTATTTTCACTGCTTGTAAGGCTGATATTCTCATTTCAAAGCAGTTGCACAGTCAGTCTGGGAAGACCAGTTTTATGAGTGAACTTTGATCCTTCTTCAGGATGAAGAACAGGTACATTTCCTCTAGAGAGAAAAAAAGCCAGGGGACACAAACCTGTAAACCTTTCAAGAGCACAAATCCCAGGAAAAAGAACCTTTTACTGAAATCATATATAAGAAAGAGGAGAAGGAAGAACTCCAGGTAAACAGACAGAATAACAGAAAAAGCTTCCTTAAGTCAGATGAGGCTTTTGTGGTGTTTTTAAACACTACTTCTAAATGACTCTCCTGCCTCAAGTATCATAATGTCTCTCAACAGGAATAGGGAGAAAGAGGAAGCAAATGCCTAACTTTCTACAATAATTTTCTGAATAACTTTACTTTTAAATAATTTCAAATGTGTAAAGATGAATAAATATCAGCATGACATGATGTACCTGACTTGTAAAATAAGAAAAAAAATAATTAATATTATGACCTACCTAAATCCAACACAGTGACATCCCTTCCTGTCCTTAGTATATGATATATAGCAACTGTAGACTAGTCTAAACTTAAGCAAAAGTCTTAAAAATACTTGTTTTAAAACTGAAAAAAGTTAAGGTATTCATAATTGCACTTTAAGTTACAGGGCTTGAAATTATACAAGACTTAATGACTCAACTTTTTCCGTATTATAGCACTTCTAAGAAGGGCGCATTTTTTCTACAGAAGTTGAACAAAAAACATGACTGACATTTAATGATCAATTCAAGTATCACTCTTGAAATCTTCACTTCCAGCATTAGTCTGTGTCAAATTTCTTTAAAAAATGGACACCTGAAGAGACGAGAAACTCAATTTGCGTCTTACTCAAAACCATGAGAAGAACAAGTTCCTCAAATACAAAGTAAACTTAGGAATGATGTTAAATGAAACTTAAGGAGGAGCTGGTGAAGACCCATCCACCTGTTCAGGACATTTAAATGCTTCATGTCACTGAAAAAAGTTTGAAATCTGTGGAATGAGTGAATTCTATTTCACAAAAACCAGAACAGATATAAGCCCAAAGCAATGCAACTTGAATACAGTCACAATTTTACAAACCAGAATAATCTCTGGCACTGATGTTAAGGTCCGCGTCACAAACTTTTCTGTAACTGTTCCACTGCATTTAGAAGTTAATTCAAGGAATCAGAAAAACAAACACTGTGAAGTTAGCCTGAAAAGCCCTATAGAAAAACTTCTAAAACCCACTAATTTAAAACAACAAAAAAAAAAAGTTGCAAAATCATCCAAGGGTCAAAACACAGTACAGCATGACCAGTCTATTAAGATTATCAGTGCAGCACAAAGCATGCTTTCAGCATCCATTCACAGCTTTCCACAAGCCCAAGACAATAGCCAACCAAGGAATAAATCCAATAGAAGTTATTTTGTTGTCAGATATGTTGTGTGACAAAAATGTGTATTAGCAGGGAACTGCTACTGTATCAGATGTTCACCTGCCTACTGAAGCGCAGTGAAAAAAAGTAAAGAGAAATAAGCAAGCAGCATGCAACTCTAGCAGAACTGCTAACAAGACTATTGAGGTCATGAACACTTCAATGGGCAGGTAACATTAATCTGAAAACAGATGAGAAATACCAGTCAGAATCACGAGACATAACGAGAAAGCACAATATTAAAAAAAAAAACCCATATGTTCTCTTTAACTGCTAAGCTCTCACTATGAATTCTGAATGGGACAAATGGGGTGATGATACCGAGCTGCTTATAAAAGGATTTTAATGGCAGAAGGATTGCTCACCACTGAGTAGACCACTCAAACTAAGTTGCGGACACTGCAAAAAAATGAAGCCATGGACACACAGAAGTTATTAAAGACAAAAATCGTGATTTAGCAGCGCTCCAGAACTTAAGGTGCTTAAAAAGCAAGTTTCTTTAACAGAAATAATTTGAATAATTTTACTCAAGGATTTAATAAGCACTTCTAAGAACAGGCAGCAGCAACTGCTTTGGGAATTGATATTCTACTACTTTCATCCAACTGCAGCTTCGTTCATCCCACTTTAAAAAAAAGAACAAAAATGCTGGATAAAATTAAAACAGAAGTTAGTACTAGCTTAGCAACATTTTTACTCTTTATTTACTCCCAAGTAACGGTTTGCAGCAAGAGTTATTTGGGCAAAACCTCTCTGAGAAGCGTCACTGCTGTTCGTCCAAAAGCATGTTCCCAGAAGAACAATTCCAGATGAGATGCCTCCTGAGATTCAGTCTGAGCAACCGAAATCCCAACTACCCACAAAGTCCATCAAGTGCTGCTATAATTATAAGCTTACTTTGGCAAGCACCGTGGCAAGTAGTCTCTCAGTACTTTGCAGAAAAAGTCTCTTAAGGAGCTATAAATAAAAAAGAAGTTTTATGTGGCACCATTTAATTGCTTTATACATAGCATACACCCATGTTAGTTTTAGGTTTCTCTGGTCTTGCTCTAGCCTTTATCATTCCCATATTCTTTCACTTAAACATACTTGTAAATTAGGAATAAAATACACAGTCACACTGCGGAAGTATAACCATGCACATTTGGAGTGTCAAATTAACCCCTGAAACAGGAGCTGACAGGTGCAGAGTAGGAGAATAGAGACTTCTTTTACGGAAGAAGACTTAAGAGTGCTTTTCATCAAGCACTAGTGAAGGATAATACACCCTCTAACAACATCTGTAATAAATATTAATACATATTCCAAAGTAATTAGATTTTCTAAATTTAGATCTTCTGACTACCTAAGTACTAGCTTTAAAAATGACAAAATAAAGATTAAAAGGAAATTTGCAATTCCTAAACATTTACGGCAGAGGAGAGAGACACCCAGAACTGCAATTTGCACTCATCAGGCACAGGCAGGTTACTCATTTGATGCTTAGCTGGAAGACAAAAACCTGTAGTTGTCACCAAGTCTAATTCCTAACTTTGTAACTAAATTTCATGTTTGGCAAACAAGAACATAACCACTTGCACAATGTGGTTTTAGGACAGGAGTGGGAATCCAAGAAATCTGGGCATGCATTCACACAGTTTTAACTTGGAGTTTCTGCACTGCCCGATCTTTTCAATCAGCTTTTGAGAAAAGGACTACACTTGAAAACCCGTTCTGTGCTTGCCAGTGTACTCTGAAATCCTGGAATGAGGGGAAGGCAATACATTTCTGATTTCTTGATTTCATATAATTAAGGTCTTGAAGAGCAAATAATTTTTGGCAGTAGAACTTCAGCAGTAACACAATGTTGCACTGTTACTAAAGTGATGTTCCAGTAGATAAAAAGAAAACTCATTTTCACAGGAGAAATCCATTGAGCTACCACCAGTATCAGGTCACAAATTCTCCCATCTGTGCTGTTTAGAGTTATCACGCCAAGATTGATTTTTATAAACAATGTACTTTTATTTCATGAAGATGAATACTGTAGATGTACTACAGATATTAACCTCAAAGGATTATAAAAAAAAACACCTCAATTTTAAAAGACTAGGAGTACCAGACAATTGGTTTCCTTCCTCTTTCTATCAGACAAGATGTTCGTTGTTCAAGCGCTAAAAGCCCAGAGGCTTCAAAAACAACCGTACAGACAGAAAAAGCAGCAGCCTAGCTCTTTGATGCCACATTTTCACATACCTGGGGATAGAGTGTGAAGGACACTGTATATGCACGTTACCTCAGCGAAATATGAATGTGCGCGTGAGCACACACACACAGATATATATACACACCCCCACAATGACACAGACAAATCCTGCTCAAATGCTGCATAGGAATACATTCCCTTTAAGGCTGGAAGGTGCCTATTTTTAGCTATTCGCAAGAAAGCCAAGTGGTTTTCCAAACCCTCTTCTCTGTGAACAAAACATTGGGTTTTGAGCTGGGTTTCCCTTGCAACAAGGAGAACAAAGGTTTTTTTCAATTACGGAATAATCAGCTTTAGCCAACTTTGCCACTGAAAATACAAGTGACCTCAGAGAAGTGACTCAGGAATCATGATTTAATTGGCATGCCACAATGAAATTACAAATCTAAGGACTTTGGAATAACCCTGCAACCTAGATACATACAGACTGGCAACCAAATACCTACACAAGCAGCAATGAAGTCACATGGGTCCTCCTTAATGTTCAGGATTTCACTCTCTCTCGCTCTTCCTGCGACATACTTCAGAGTAAAAACTCAGGACTCAATAGCACAAACTCAAGCAGTAAACAATTCAGTGGAGGCAAAACCAGAATGAGGAAGAAGTATTCAAGCATGGCCAATTCCTTCCAAGGTGGGTAAATGCATTTCTAGTTGAACAGACTCTAGTAAAACCCTCTGCACACAATAAAAGAGGATTATCCCAGACAGTAGCATAGCCGTACTTCCACACAGCTTGAATACCTTCAAACCTAGCCGCACTTTCCAAACACCACAAAATATTCCCTCAGGCCCAGAGAACTTCACTCTACAATTTAAAAGCCTTCTGTTGCCAACTAAAGAGGAAAACCAGAGGGTCAAATTGAGAATATGGTCTAGTTCTGCAGTAAAAGAAGATCTTTTCTACCAAGGTCATGAAGTTTTCTGTCACTTTTGACCTACACTCTTAAGCACGTATTGACAAATAAGTAATAAAAAAAGAGCCTACTGACCCAGGCCTTCTGCTCATGTACCTTGTCAGAGGTCACACTGAAACTAGCAATACTGCACCCATTTATATCTTTACAAAGTTAAGCCCTTTATAACCTGTTGACTTTCCTTAAATATTTAGTTTTTATATGAAGGGTACCCCTGCCCCCCAGTAAACCATGGTGCCTCTAAGATCTCTGCATGCTTTACTTATCACAGCAATATCTGTTTCTTCAGCAGTTTAAATTCTCAAAATATAAGCTCATATGAAACGCTATTATGCCTGCCCCCCTCTCGCAAATCTATTTACACAAAGTTCAAAATACAAATTCTTGCATAATGCAGCACGTAAATTGCCTAGGACACCTTCTTATCTCGGCCTCTTCATCTGTAATACTTTGACAATTTGGTTTGAGGTGATACAAAACAACTTCCTCTGAAGTACCAAAAGGGCAGGAATACTTACTTTGAGGGAAAGCAATTGTAATTGATTTTACTTAATAAACTAAGCTTCTTTCTCTAGAATACATTGACACTTTTTTTTCCTTTTTCCTGGGGTTTTGTCCTCTAATTTAAAAAAGACCCCAAACCAATAAATCAAGACCCAGAAAAGTAGAGCACATTTCTTTCTTTTAAAGTTTTCACATAAACGGTTTCGTCTTATTTGTTGTTAGCTGACTACACAGAGTCTTTCAGGCACATGTGTGGTCAAATAAACCTGGAACAGTCTCCTATCAGAATTGTAACACACAGTGTCCACTGGCATACAGAAAAACCAGTAAAAGACAATCACAGCAGCAGGAAGAAAAGAGGCTTCTATTTTGTTTTAATAAGCGTAGGTCCAAAAGCACAGCTTAGAGTCTGGTACACTGACAAAGACATTTCAACTAGGCAAAACAAGCACCAGAAAGCCTGACAGCCTTCACTGCACCCGGCATACCAACTCGGGCACACAGAAATCTCTTTCATATTGTTTTGAATTAAAGTTGCGCTGAGATCGAGACCACAAATAGGACCGACTTCACCCTGACAAAATCCTTCATCGTGGCCAAAGCACAAAACAAGGGCTGTATTAATGGAAAAACTGATCCCACCTCCGGTTCGTCAGTGTCTCCTAATTTAGTACAAACCGAGCATTTTCAGCACGGCGAGCCCTCAGCCCCCCTCCTCTGGCACCCAGCGCCCGGCAGAAGTGCCCGGGCACAGACCCCCCCCCCGTACCGAGGGCCAGCAGACAAAAGGCCGGGAGGAAGAGGGGGAGGAAGAGGGGCAGGCAGCGCTTCCCGTAGCACAGGGGCTCCTTATTTACCGGCCACTCCATGGCGGAGCCGTGACCCCCGAGCAGGGCCGGGAGGAGGGAGTCACCTGCGCCGGGGGGGGTGGGGGTGGTGGTGGGGCGGTCATTAACACCCCCCAAATAGCAAGTGGTCATGGAGGCGGCGAGACAGCGAGCCCCGAGCCGCGGGGCCCCGCGGG
>NW_010973276.1:3771164-3800850 GCF_000737465.1 Haliaeetus leucocephalus
CTCGGCGCCTGAGGCGACCGTGGGGGGGGGGAGAGGGGGGCTATGGGGGAGTCAGTCTAGGGGTCTGTGTGTTGGATGAAGCCCCCCATGGGGTCACATCCCCCAGGCCCGAAGCAGGGCAGGAGAAGGGTCCCAGGATGGCGGAGCCTGGCCTGGTCAAGGTTGCCCACTGAGGGAGGCCAAGTAGCATTTCCTAAGGACACGGGGCCTCGTCGCGGCCGTGGAGCCCCTCACAGAGCGTGCTTTGTCTGCCTCGCTCATGTGATGCCGCCCGGTGCTCGAGGCCCTCGGTGTCCCGAGGGATGGTGGCTGCTGCAATAGCGGAGAGGTCAAACGCCTCGCTGGGATGGCTGGGGCTCAGCGGTTCCATTTCACAGTTAATGCTGCTGGCCTCGGACCCGCACGGGGAGTGGACTCTGTCCCGTGCCCTGGAAGACATGAAGAGCTGAGCTCTGAGCCTCCACATCAGCACCAGATACAACCAGTTACAATGCTCCTGCCTGGAAGTATTGTAGGCACTCGTGTTCTCCTTTTGTTTATAACTGCACAGCTGTAAATTAGGAAGGAAAATCAGTAGAAGTATTTAACGTGCACTTCCTTACCAGGTTGGGGCTTGGCTACAGTAAATCTCAGAAGAGTGACTGCATTATTGTTCTCAAGCCTAGGCTGAATACCTATTTAGGTTAAAAATAGCTAAAAATTGTATCTTGCCAAGCTTTGGTGCTAGGTCTTTTTGTCCATCTTAAGCACTTTCTTCTTCAAGAGTGAAGGTCAAGAAATGATCTTGCTATCAAAGCTGTATTTTATGGTGAATTTAAATACTTTTGAAATGTAATGTAGCAAAAGTTCTGCATCAATTAAAACATCGTAGCTACATTTTGTTCTTCTGATTTGTATCTATTAAGTCACCAACACTTGACTAGGCACTCTCTGGTAACACTTTGGAGCAGTAGCTTCCCATTTACTACCGATGTTAGCATAGCTGATAAAGACAATTATGCCTGCAAACAATTAATTGCATTAACATAGCCTAAGTTGTATGCATCCCTAGGCATGCACCACCTTTCTGGCCTGCTTTTGTACCTAAGGGATCGTGGGCGTGGGTGTGCTTGTTTCCATGTGTGTAACACCAGAGAGGGAACCACGACCAGCACAAGAGCCAAAGGAACAGGGTAGGGAATGGCCACATGGTCATTCTCCTCTGTAGTTGACATTTTTGATCTAACTAGAAAAAAAAAAATCAATATAGTGAACTGAGTCAATCTCTGATGTAATGCTATTAAAATATAATGATGTTAACAGTCACGTTCAGGAATTGACCTAATGCTTCCTGGCAGAACTGAATGAAGACATGACAGCTATATGTTCTTTTGTCCTACAACTAAACTCAGCTCCCCATGCCTCTCACTCCCCTAAGAGCCCTCTCCGTCATTACTAGCCACAGGTAATAAAAACCAACAATGTGACACTGCTAGGGGAAGGCTTCCTGGCCTTCTGGCTGCCTAGTGCAGAGACACTGTACAACCATGATGCAAACCAGGTGTATTCAGAGGCAGGTAAGAGCGAGACATTTGTGCAGCAGGAAGCTGAGCTAAGCTTGCTTAGGGTGGGGAGAAGGTGATTAGTGATACGGGTATGCGTCCGCTCATCCACCTCGACGGACCTGCCTGTTGCTGTGGTATGTGCTGAACTCCAGCTTGTGCGGGGTGCTCTGCTTGGAGCACAGATGAGTAAGCAGCTGTATCCCGTGGCAGTGACATGGGTTTGCATGGCCACTACAGCCCGACCTTGTTATTTAAAACCAGTAGATAGTTGCCATGCCAACATGATATCATATACCATATGTGCACATGACCATCAAAAAGACAGAGTTACACCCTTGTGTTAAACTGGATTGTAAATCTGCACATGCAAACATACACACACAAACACAACTAGAGGAATTAGTTGAGGGATTAAAAGCAGCCCTTTCTTCCCAAGAACGTCAGTGATTTTAACTTCACAGCATAGGTAAATAATTTGGGGGGGGGGGGGGCACGGTTTAGAAGAGTCTGACTCAGCTTCATGTTGTAAATCTAGTTTTACTGCTGCCTTTCTGTGTGATCCTGAGTGTTCTCAGCTTCCTTCAACCACAGTGCTTTTTGCTTAAAAAGAGGAATAATAACAACTGCTCAGTCCCAGGTGAGGGTGGAGAGGAAAGATTCACACTGAATAATGCTTGTAGAGGTGCTCTGGCTGAGTATCTCTGGTGAAGGGCACTACAGTAGGATAATAACTGTATTGTCAATATGCTGTCGGGAAAGATGGTTTACAGTGACCTAAGGAGTTTTTCTGTAACTACCTAATTTTTGTTTATGTTGCATGGGGTTGATGGAAGTTCACTGCTCTAGACATCAAGGAATGGATTATTTGAATTAGTCAACAGTAATCTGTATTAAAGTTAGGAGCTGCATAATGCAGAACAATGACATCCTCACAAAATGCACAGGGAGAACATAACTCATTTGTGCTCAAGTACAACATATATTGAAAATACCACTTCTTCCTATGTAGATATGTTTGGGTTCTGGCGATGTTAGAGAAGTGTCTGTGTTAAACATCTGGTCTGCTTTTGAGTACTTTGATCAGCATCTGCATGTGATTGAGTTATCAGGTTGGCCAGAAAAGCAGCTGAGGTTGAGAGACAAGAGAGGGGTCAGCTGCTTTTGTATAATTATATATTCTATTTGGACAAGTAGGAAAGTGCCTTTCCATTCAGCAGCCTTCATGAAAGATAAAGGTTTTGTGACAGCACATCACTTGGACAGAATATGAAGCATTGCAGATAAACTAGGATTTTCGACTACAGGGATTATCAAATATTGCAGTGCTGCAAGCTGAGATTTATCAGCTACCTAGCCCCGCTGCCTATTTGCCTTTGCTGAAATCCTTTTGAAGGGTGACAGCATTCATGAACACTAAAACTGTTAAGCAGGCAAAGTACAGAGTCAGGATTTCTTATTACAGGAGAAATGGAACAAAAAAATTGGGAAGATTACAGTGGAAACCATGTCATGGTGAAAAACGAGTGAGGCTTCAGTCTTGGGGAGAACTGGCATCCAGCCTAGTTTAAATTAGATGTTAGGTTTTATTTCTTTTTAAACTTGATCTTGGATTTCCTTCTGTCACCTCATATCCTTTTACGGTCAGTAGCACTGTACCCATGCATATTTATTAGCTTTAGACATATTTTGCAAGTCACCTTCACAACAACTTCTTTTCTTTTCCTGGAAAAACTGGTTGGTTATGTAGAGACTGAATTTGCAAGTCTAATCTTTGGCGTTTATTAACCCTTATTAATCTGGTTGCTCAATGGACAGATAAGTTTTAAGGCTTATTTGCAATTTAATTTCCTTCTATATATTAATCATAGTCCATACTTCTGTTTAGATTTCATAATCCGGATTCCTTCATACATGAAAATGATCTGCGTATTCAGCATCCTGGGAGAGAAACAGTGGTCCTGCTGTCTGAGAGAGAGCAAGAATTAATTGTTAGTACTATACTCCTTCCTTTCAGGGAGCCACAGGCATGACAAGAGGAGCAGGTTTATATACCTGCAAATATTTTCTTTGCCTTAAGCTCACAGTGAAACTAGAGTAGAAAAGGCAGATACTATTTTTCCTCCCCAGACTAAGACACATCTCTGAACCTGAGCTAGAAGCACTATGTCTATTTGCTTGTGGCATTTCCAGACCTGCTGAAGGCCTAGAAAGTGCAGCCACTAAAACAAACACAGTTCCTTATTGAGGCAGAGGTTGGTGCACTGGGAGACAAGTTGTTGGAATAATCACAGCTGTGGTTTTTTCCATGACAGTGTTCTCATTTACTGGGTCAGTCAGCCACATACCTTGTCTGTGCAAAGGTACAGGGTAATTGCATGTCCTTGGGGAATCAGTAGGACTGTAGGATCTAGATGTAGGAACTTCAGCTTGGATAAGGTTCTCCAATGTTTAAATCAAGTAAAGCTGTGGTTATACTTATTGCAGGGAATGCTGAGAGCTTATTAATAGTGCAGAAAACAACCTGCCATGGACTATACAGTCAAACTTTGTAATCAATCGTGCTTTCAAACGCCTAATTGCTTCCAATTCTGCCATGACAGTCTTCAAGCTGTGCTTACCAAGTCAAGGTTTCAGATAAACCCCTCTGAGTTCCCTGTGAAGACGACTGTTCCCTTTGAGGACAAGAAACTTTTTATCTGCATGGTTGTAACTGAGAAGCTCCTGAACAGATTTTGTTCGCGTTCCCATGTAAACGTCAACTCTGGGCAAACCCGCAGCCACAAAATTTTACACTTCAGGGTTTCAGAGGGACCAGTGGCCTTGTTTCCAGAAGAATAGCCTGAAACACAGAGACTGCCCACAGGCAGCAAGGCCCAAGGGACGGGGCAGCTCCAGGAAGCAGCCCGTGTTCCAGCACTGGAGCAATTCCCACTGCTGCACCAAATTAAGCTCATCATCACTGCTGGGATTAGGTTGGCTAACAGGCATCTCTGACCCTGATTTTCACTTCGAAAAGAAGTCATAGTTGGAATGATTTTGAAAAGCAGGATTTTCTGTACAGTCATAGGGTTTGTGCTGAGCCAGCAGAAATGTCTGCATTAGGTTAGTACTGCTGGATCCCCGGTGGCACGTGGAGCTCCCACCAGGCTTCCAGGCCACAAGAAAGCCCTCATGGCTTTAGCATACAGGTGCATCCACTTGCCACATGCCAACAGCACAGTAAAGGGACTTGTTCAAGCCACAAGATGTAAGGCTCAGTGGAAAAGTAGCCTTGAGTTATCTGGATGCGAAAGAGAGAATTCAGCACCTGTGGCAATGAACAAAGTCGGGCCCTGTTATCAGCTTGGACTGGTGCCACCAGCAGAGACAATCTGCCGTTTCCAATGTGCCATTTCAATTGAAGCTGTTTGGGCCTGACCTGGGAGTGCAATGATGGGATTATCATCACAACAGGCTTGGGAAGCAGGGCTCCCTTCCTGACATTCACTGTTGTCTTTGCAATAAAACTAATCTGATTGTATCCTCCAATTCCCCTTTTTGCAGCACTGCCTGGGAGGGACACACATGATACAATCAAATTCTCTTTTCTGGCATCTCGTGTGCTAACAAGCATTGTCCTACCAGCACTTCCCAGGGTGAGTCGGCTTCCCTAGTTCCTAGGTAACCCATTCCGCCCCCCCCCCCCCAGTTTTTTAATTAAGCAGAAATTAATTCCACTTCTGTGAACCGCTGGCCACATTCTGCTCCCAGGTACTGATAAAAATGCAGAATTAATCCCTTGCCTGCCAGCACTGGGTGGAACTCCCAACCTCTTCATACCCACAGTGCAGATATTGATCAAGCAGGAATGCATGGCCATTTACTGAAGGGGTGAACTGAGGAGTTCAGAGCAACAGAGGTTTCCTAAGTCGAGGGAGACAAGACAAAAAGAGCTCTCGTTCTTCTTGTTCTTCCAAGGCACAGATTTTTATCATATCACAAAAGCAAGCAGCTGAAAAGATTCCAGTCACAAAGCACTGTGCTTTGAGAATGGGTTAGATTACCTGCCCTTTCATGCGAGACTGACTACTGACTACCGGATGGGATCCGGAATGAAAACAAGTTCTTAAACAGGTTATACATACTGCTATGGCTCACGGCCATTATCAGATGCTGAAGCCTTTTACAAACCTAATTCTCTGTAGGTTCTTCTTGTCATTCCCTGCAAGGGAGCCAGAACATGTGCAGTGTGCAGCTGTATTCAGCCATCATCTCAGATGAACATGACCTTGAAAACCCTGAATGCAAAAACCAGTCCCACTAGATTGGCTCGATGTTGAGTGGCAGAGGTAGTATTTTATTTTTTGAGCACCCCTCCTCAAGGACACTAAAGAGTTTGTAAAACATCACTAAACAAAAACAAAACATCGCCAACAACAAAAATGCAAACCTGCCAAAAAGTAAAACACAGCAGCATTCAAATATCAGAAAACATGAGAGGTAAAGTGCTTGAGATAATTTCTTAACTGTGCACAGTCTGAAGTCAGTCTTCCCTGTATAAATGCTGTTTTTCAACAGCACCTGCCTGGCTGCATAGGTTTCTTCACCAATCTATGGCAGGATAACACTATTAAGCCATTACCCAAAAGGGCTAGGAGCAACTTATTTCTTTCTATCCCTCATACGAAAAGTAAGTTAATAAATAATATTCAAAGAAACACATTTTAAAGTTCAGGCAGCTAAAGTCGGACTTCAAGGAAAGTGACTGTACGGGTTACCCATGCAGTGAAGTCGCTAGCATGGCCTGAAGCTGAACAAAGCTTTGGTGGGATTTATAAAGTGCTGTCTTTTAGTATTTTATGCCTGTCTTTAGTAGTGTTTTTTTCAAACCAGCACCGGGGTTGTGAGTTAAAAAAATTCCAAAATAACAGACCAATTTTCAGTGGATGCTGGAGCCAGACAGACATTGCACAGTGCACACAAACGTATTAAAAAAAAAAAAAAAAAAAAAAAGAAACGAAAAACCCCAAACCCCAAACCCCAACCCAATTATGGTAAAACTTTTCATCCTTAAAAACAAACACCCACCAAGCACCAAGAGCAAATCTGAAAGCAACATCTGCCTCCCGGTTCCCTGGCTCGTTCCAGCAAGGATGGTTACTACATGATACAAGCTCAGCAGCAATGGTTGTGAGCCTGAGCCTGCAGGCACTCAGTGCAAAACTCTCCCGGCGTTCAGCCCCACGGGAGTGATCCAGTTTTCACTGAAGCCAAAGGGAGCTCCCTACAGACTTCAGCAGACTTTGGATTGGCCCCATAGATTGATAGTGGGAGCAGGACCTTGTTTTACAGTCACTGTTTTTCTATCCAGCCATAAAAGCCACCCCCTGAAATTCCTGAAGGGGTTTTCAATCTTCCCCTCCATGCATGCATTTAACATCCATTACAGTTAATAGCAGTTACACATGCATATCAATGGGAGAAAAGTCCCAGTTGAGAGGAATTACTGGTAGTACGAAAAGAAACCCAGTAGAAACCCTGGGAATTGCTGAAGACCCAACTCCCTCGAATAAATCCATTTCCCTGTTTAACCAGCTGGCATCTGCCCGCTGGACTGTAATGCAGGAAGCTCTATAGTGTGTGTTTGTGTGTGCACGGGTGTGTGACGCGCGCGGGGTGAGCAAACGGGCGGCGTTCTGCAGCGCGCGAGCCCGTCGCCAAGCTGCCTCCTGTCGCGGCGTCCCAGCAAGCGTCTCGAGCGCCGGCCATCGCCGCTCTCACTTGTGAGCCGTGTTGTTGTAATCGTCCTGTGCCACGGCCGGCAGGGAATGGTCTATCCTGAACTCTTCCTCCAACCCGCCAGGCGCCTTCACTGCATCCCCTCGGGCTGCAGGTTGGTGACTGTCCGCGCCGCTCCCCTCCGGCCCCAGGATCTGTCTCTGCACCAGCTTGGAATAAAGGCCTCCTTCTTCCATCAGCTCCTTGTGCGAGCCCTGCTGCACCACGCGGCCCTTGTCCAGCACAATGATGTTGTGTGCCTTCTCGACAGTGCTCAGCCTGTGAGCTATGACAAGCACCGTGTGGTTCCGCAAGTCGCCATAAATCGCCTGCTGAATCTGCGTGGAAGGAAAAGACGTTAGTGTCCGAGTGTCCCTGGCTCCACTTCGGAAGGGAGAACAGCAGCGTTGTGGTCTGTGTTAAGAAACCTCTGGACAGGAGGTTTGCTCTCCTCTGGCTACGCAGCGGCCACGAGACTCCCTGCAGCACTACCAGCACCAGCACGTCCATCCCAGCTCCCGGCTTTCGCCGTGCAGCCCAAAAGACTGTCTCAGTCCAGCCAGCCTGCAGGTGCGGTATGCACACAGGTCTGATCCTGCAAGCTGGGTCTTGTTAGAGCTGGGCCCCAAATTTGGAAGCCACATGGTGTTGGCATGGACTGCAGGAAGCCAATACCTGGTAAACGCATCTGCTCAGAAAAGTGGGGCTATTTCCTGGGTGTATCAAGGCAGAGCAAGAGAGAGTTGTTTTCCAGCCAAGAGACAGACAATAGCACTAAGGTCTAAAGGCAGGCAGATGGCCACCAGACACATTTCACGTTGGCAACCCTGGCTAGCCAAAACCAGCCCCTGGCTGGCATGAGATACCACATACGTGGCTGAGGACCTGTGAGTCAGCGAGCTGTTCCAAGGTCAGATGCTTGCACTGGCCCACACTGTGGACCAGCAGCACTCATCCTCTGGGACCGGGAGACACATCCTCACGTCTCAACTTTGAACTAGCTTTCCCTCATGTCATTAAACCAGTGAGGCCAAACTGCTACTGGTAGAGCTGTTTGGTTGTCATGTCCCAGCCAGATAAACCAGCTTAGTTCACAGAAAGCTCAGTGCCTTTCTTGCAAACGTGGCTTCTTTGGTGCCTCAGCTGGGATTTTATCTCAGGCAGTCCTACTCTCCCCCTGCTGCAGTACCATTTTTTAGGGTCTTCCTCCTTATCCTGTCCTAAAAGGCTGCAGAGTTGCTGTATGCCAATTAACACTTTCCATATATAAAAAAAATCGGCAGAGATCCCTATCTCATCAGGTTTGTCAGGTGCTGGCTGCTGTGAGCACAGGATTATTCCCTTCTTGGTAGCTACAGCAGTGTTGGAAGCAAATTCCTGCTCAGGAATTAGCGTCTTACCCAAACCTCTGATTGCACCACGTCAAGACTAAGCTTGTCCACAGGCTGGAAACTGAAGCTACAGTCTTTCCTCCAAACCCAGATTGCCTATTTGGCCCAAACACCCGAGTCACCCACTCACCGCATGTTCGCTCTCTGCATCCAGCGCGCTCGTGGCTTCATCCAGGATTAGGATGGGAGGGGTTCGGATCAAGGCCCTGGCAATTGCCACTCTCTGCTTCTGGCCACCTGACAGCTGGGCTCCTTTTTCACCTGCCTCTGTTGGGTCAAGGGAGAGAGGCAGGGGTCAAAATAAAAATCAAGAGCTGCCATCAAGTTCAGCTCCCAGCCACAGCATCAGGATGGTGTCATGCTTTGAAGCAAAGAGCAGGTAAACACTTCTGCTCACTTGGCAGAGCGACTTAAATGAGTAAAACATCCCCAAGGCTGCAGTCCTTCCCCACAGCAGCAAGTTCTCCACTGTTGTTCCAGGGTTTGAGTGACTGATGCTCGAAGAAACAACACAGAGAAGTCCCTGAGCCTGGGAGATCATCCAAACCCCGAGCCCCCCCTGGCTCTGCCCATGCAGCTGCATCTCTGCCATCTCTCCCTGCAAGTCAGGCTCTGGAGGGCGTGCAACCGAGGCAGCAGTGAGGGGAAAACGGGACTTCTCTGCTGGCTCCCATAAGCACGAACCATCATCAGTCTGACCTCACAAAATCCCACTGTCACTAACACATCAGCTTTTATTACTATGGATTTATCACAGGTTTATTTTCTTCCTCTGCAGGTGGGGTGGTACACAGCTAACCGCTTGGGTTCTGGCCTTTTCTCCTGATTGCTGCCCTGAAAAATGGTGAGACTGCCAGTGCCACATCTCCATAACACTGCCAGGCACCAGGAGCTGGACCAGTCTGGATGGGATGGGGGACACTCACCCCGCTGCCACAGAGCAGCAGCAGAAACAGTCTCCTGGGATGCCCCAAAAGGCCGCCAGGGTGCTGCACCTCTCCATGTAGCTGCTCTACGCCATCACCAAGCTGCCACGAACTCGTGTCCGTCACTATCTGCCTGACTTTCCACCCAAGTGGAGAGTCTCTGCCTTCCCTAGGTGATGCTTTCCAAGTGCATTGAAGGAGGGATTTTGGTACCTGTGTGGTAGCCATCTTGTAACTCCGTGATAAAGGCGTGCGCGTTGGCCTTCTGGGCAGCCTGAACAACCGACTCAAAGGAGGCTGAGGGTAAGCCGTAAGAAATATTATCTGCAATAGAGCGGGCGAACAGCACCGGCTCTTGGCTCACCAGGGAGATCTGCAGAAAGGAAGGGAAGAGCAGGGGGTTGGAAGCAGAAGACGCGCCGGCCAGTATCTCGGATCATCGGCATTTGTTGCTGCTGGGTAAGGACTCAAATGGGCAGAGCCCCACCATTAAATCACAATACAGAAGTGCCTCAATGTGAGCTTCCAGTGAGGATGCTAATGATGGGGTGCCCAGGGGCAGCCCCAGCCCAGTTTGCATCATCTGCTGGGAAGCCATTTTGCAGAAAAGAAACCTGATGCAGTGCTGGTACTTTGGCATCTGGGACGGACTTCCTCCCTGAAGACCCTGCTGTGTCTTTGCTCCAGACCTGTCATCCCTGTCACTGTTTGCTCTTCCCAGAATGGCAAACCAGTTGCTGGGACAAGGCAGGCTGGAGAGACCCTCTCCCAGGCTCTTGCTGATTTTCCATTCAAGGCCAGTAATCATGCTTCGGCCACGCGAATGAGCCCTCCTGAATCTTTTAATCCAAAATTAGCAAGTTAGGGACATAGCTGCTGCAATTCCTTAATTGCTTAGCAACAGCCTCCCTGTCCTACCTTAGAGCCGTTGCTGCTCACTCTCGCATTCAGCCTGCTTTGTCAAACCCTCAATATTGACATAAATTGAACCCTCCAAATTATTGCTCAGAACTGGGCATGAAGACAGCCATCAGGACACAATCATATTTTAATTGACTTCTCCCCATGCTCCTAACACCACACCAGGCTTTCTAAACTGAAAGACTAGCTTGTCTTTTAATTTTCGCTCTGTACGGGCAGGGAATGTGAATTAGTCACACTGACTTTGGCTTTCCAGCCCGTCTCTGATCAATTGTTTTCACGTTTTCCTGCTGATTGGTGAGGCCATTCGCTCTGGGGGCAAACAAAGAAGGCAGTTACTTGCAGAGGAGATGAAGGGTGATCTGTGCTGACACACAGACGAGAGCCGAGGGGCCCAAACCCCTCTCCTAGGCAAACCACCCAGCCCCTTTTGTGCTCCAGCTGCTGCCAGGATCCAGAGAGGTTTAACTCCCCATTACCTGAGAATTAATTTAAGATCTTAAGGTAGAAAGTGCTGGAGGAATGCAAAACTCTTTTTCTAAACCCAATTTAGATGGTAATTAATCCAATAACCAAAACCACATTTCTACTGCGTTGGCCAAAAAATACAAAACAAAACATGGTTTTTGTTCTGTTTTTGGAAGGCTTCCCCCTCCGCATGAAACCACTCTCCATCCCTTTCCCTTCCGCCCCCACGAATTATCTGAATTCATTTCCTGGACCACCTCCAGCCTTCAGTTTTCTGGACATTGCAGAAGTTGCCAGAGCAAATCCAAAGCAACATGCAACACTACCATCCATCCCCTCTGATCACAGCAGGCAATAGCTAGAATACACGTTATCAGTCGCTCGTACCACTGAGTGCAGGTACTTGTGATCGTACATATTAATGGGACGCCCGTCCAGCAGCACCTGCCCGTCTTCCAGAGGGTAGAAATTCTCCAGGATGTTGACACAGGAGCTCTTCCCGCTCCCCGAAGGACCCACCAGCGCCGTCACTTTGCCGGGGTGCAGGGTGAAGGACACATTCTGCAACATGGATGGTAGAGCATGCTCAGGTCCTGGCTCTTCCCAGTGTCCTGGGGCAGCAGCTTTGGCACTACTCAAGAAAGGTAGCCAAAAATCCAGCCACAGTGACCCTCCACCTTGGTGATGTGCCACATCAGCCATCTCTCCTGGCTCTGAGGGAACAAGAAGCCTCCAAAATGGCTTCAAATTTGCCCACTGATGTAGCAGGACCTCTAAAAACTGCAAAGCAAACTAACTTCTTTGCTGCCTCCCCCTGCCTCATGACCCCAGCCCCTCTCCCATGGAAACAGTCCGAGGCAGCTTGGCACACAGCCCTGTACCATGCTGATGTGTTTAATGCCTGAGTGGAAAACAAGGGTTTTATTAATAAATCTCATTCCTTGTAAGGAAGGCCAGCCCTAAACACCCGCTGTTCCTTTTAATCTGTTTTCCAGCATGCCACTGAGCCTGCCTTCACGCATCTCCAAAAGGGCAGCTGACATTTCCTGCAGGCCAGGGATCAGTTATTGCTGCAATGGAGAAGCAGAGCGTGATGCCTTGTGGCGGGGAGGGCTCTGCACCCGTGAGGCTCACCTGGAGGACCTGTGTTGCAGAGCGAGTGCGGTAGGAAAACGTCACATTTCTGAACTCCACCTTCCCATCCACATGGTCTGGGGCCAGGGACCCATCATTCACCATCGTTGGCTTGCGGTCGATGAACTCAAACACCTTCTCGGCAGCTCCCACTCCCTGCATCAGGCCGCTGTAGACAGAGCCGATGGACTGGAAGGGAAGAGGCAATGGTGAGACCTTCCCATGCAATGGAAAAGTCAATCAGTGCCACTCCTAAGGAGAATGGTTGAAGCATTCCCAAGTTTTCTATCATCTGACATTAACTACAGTCATCACACACAGGAAAAGAAAGCTCTTCCCCCTCTGCAGGGTATGGAGGGGATATATGGATGTATCCAGGGAAAGGGAATCTAAGGGGGTTTTGTGCATGGGTAGACTCAGAGGGGAACAGAAGAGGTAAACACATGGATTGGAATAGAAGACATGTGCCAGGAGATACTTCCAAACTTCCAGCAAAATCCTCTATTTGTCTCTCTTTGCTCAGGACCAGCAGCTCCCCAACCCAACAGAGTCCACGTACAGCAGCACACTGCACCAGCCCCCAAGGGTGGCTGGTTCACTCCCTAGCACACATGTCTCAAACGCAGAGCAGCTCCAGGCTGGACCCTTCTAGACAACCATCTGGCAGCTGATAAGGCTGTTCCCTTCTGGGATATGGTCCTAGTGGATTTACCATTGCACTTTCCCAACTACAACCGCTGCAAGCTGACACCAGCTTCCCTGGAATAAAGCCCCATCACGTCAGCTCTTTTCAATATTAAGCCCAGAGCTGCAGAACAGCTTGTACTGCAACTGCCCCTCCCATCAGGAGAGAAAAAAACCCACCAAACCAAACCAAACCCACACCAAAACCACAGCCTGGAAACACCACCAGAGCCTGCAGTCATCTGAACAGATGGTGAGAGCCAGGCAAGCTGCCTCCAGCTTTGCTCTGCCGCTGCACAACGGCTGAAGCACTGCCGAAACCATGCTTGGCTGCGAGGAAACCTCGACTTGATCATTTCTGCCTCGATTAGCCAAGCTTACGCCTTTGCAAGGGAAAGGCAGCCCTTGGTGGGCTCTACCATCCCACCCACAATCCCATCTTGCTAACACACTGCCAACGCAGCAGCTTGCAGCCTATTCCAGGAAAAAAAAAGTAATATAATTAAGTTTTTAATGAAACCTGAAATTTAACAGGCAGCTTCATAATCCCTGCATCCTTCACGCCAGGAAACGTGCTTGGGAGGCAGCCAGGACTTTGCCCTTCAGTGGGGCTAGCCTGAACCTTTTGGTCCCGATTGCCTTTTTGGGGGATGAGCTGCTCTGGGCACGTTCAGGTTGCGAGGCCACAGCAGGAGGGGAGTGGTGATCAGAGGGGAAAATCAGCCCACCGGTGGGCAAAGCCACAGTGCCAAGGAAGTGCATCACAGGAAGGTCAACACTGGATCTAGCCCTGTGACTGCCCTGGGACCTTCTGGAAGATAAACATCATCTTGATATGGGGTAGCCCAGAATGATAAAACAGACTCACCTCCATGCAGTCTCCTAAGACGAACTCGTAAATGATGAAGGATATCAGGTTTCCACTTGTCATTTGCCCTGAGATCACAAGGTGCCCACCATAGTAAAGGATGCTGACCTGGACCACCAGGAGGGTCAGCTGAAAGCAAGAAAACACCCTAAAATCAGCAAGGACAACTGGTATTTTGGTGCATTTGTAATTACTCACACAACAGCCCACAATTCATGTGCTGACATTTATTCTTTGAGCTCCGAACTGAGCATCCCTGACAGCGCACAGCTGACAGCCCTGGCAGTAAGCATGTATATAAGAAGGGAAAAGAAACTCAAGTACATGGGCTGATTTAAGGAGCTGGGCTGGCATCTTTCAACAAAACAGAAGTCCAGAGGCACAACAGCCGAGGAGGGAGAATTCAACTGAAATTACAGAGCATCTCATGAACTTCTGTCTTGGACTAATGTCCTCAAGCGTAATAATCTATGCTCAAATTATCCAACACATGCAGTCACCTCACCACTAAAATAAACTTTCTGTTATGTGAGTGTGACACAGTTTAATTTAGAACACAAAATCAAGCCAAGAGTTAATGCAAAAAATCCTCCTTGCCTGTACAAGTCCCTGAAGCATAACCTCAACTCTTGCCTGAAATCAGTGTGGGGGGTACCACCTACTCCAGAAAGGAGACAGATCAGCTCTGGTATGACAAATACCAGCCCCTGCCTTTATTCAGCTAGTTTTGTTCCATGCTGCCCAGGTGCTCAGAAAAGCAGCAATGCCCTGGTGCTCTGTGCGATGTTTGTGGAACAGGCTGTAAATTCACACAGACAAAAATACTGGGGGAAAAAAAATCCTCCTCTATTGCTCTGCTGTGATCTGACCTTAAGATCCTGTGTTCCCTCTGAGAAAGACTCTACCAGGGCTGTGCTAAATCCATCGGCTTCTTTCTACATGAGCCCTGCAGGAGCACTTTTTGAGGGTTTTTGCCTTCTTTGGCTCGGCGGGATCTGTGCTGACCCAGTTCACGCTCTGGCTTCACCTGGGAGCCCAGGAACAATGCTAAAAATGTTCTGATTTTGCTTTCAGACTTGGGAAGCCATAAAGTCTCCCATGGCTGCATGAGGGCACCATAACTCACAAACCCTTCACCAGAGGCTATGTAGATCCTTGAATGTGTAGAGATAAGGGCAGCCTCACGTGAGGGTTTTGCACAGCCTTAGTTATCAGCCGATGCAGGAGAAGTCCCAAACCATCTAGTCTTAAATTATGAAATAGGATTTTGTAAAAAAAACCAAACAACAAAACCTGCAAAATACCCCAAACCCCAGCATCCTCCCCCTGCCACCACCCACACGCAGAAAATCTCCATTTCTGAGCAGAAGCTCAACCAACGCCACGGCTGTTTCCCAGCCGGAGCCCCGGAGATGAGCTGGCACAGGCACGCAATGCAGCAACACAGAAGCACGGGGTTTTCCACGACCTTGAGTGGTTATCAATTATATTCTTATTTGCAAGAGAAAACAGACTGTTCGGTGGCACGATGCAGCGCTGCCCTAAGGGGGAATGGAATATATTTTCTGATGAGTGGAAAAAAGTAATAATCAAGAGACAGAGGATTACTGGCAGCGGACATCAAGGCTAGGCTCACACGGCAAAGCTCCCTGGAAGCGGAGAAGCAGCACATGCATTGTGCCATGAGCATTTTGGGATCTGAAGCAATGTCCCCTGCCTGTCCCTAGCCCTGTGTAGGGAAACCCCGGTGCCGGCCACCTACCCCGCTTGACCAGATGTAGTAGGTGTAAGCCATGGCCTCCCGCTTGTTGAGTTTGTACACCTGCTGCAGCTTCTGCCAGTATACGTTTGCCTCTACCTCCTCGTTGGCAAAACTGCGGACAGTCTTCATGGCGGAGATGGTCTCCTCGGCAGTGTTGTTGGCCTTGGCCAGGGCATTCTGCACATCCTTGGAAAGCTTCTGCAGGGAGCAGGGGGAGGCAGAGGGGGCTCAGCAGGCACCAGGCTGCCCGTGGCACATCTTCCCACACGCCCCGGGCTCTGCTGGGCTCGGGCAAAGAAGGCATGGTGACATTTTCCAACGCCATGGGCAACAAGGCTGAGCACTGGGATATATCCCACACCTTAGGACAGCCTGGGACGCTGTGCCAGGAGGAGAACAGATTCATTGTGCTGTCCCCAAGGAGGGACCTGGGCTGCAGGAGGTGAAGTGCCATGTCCAGGGCCACTTGGGAAGCCTGCGGCAGAGCTGCTGCTCCCAGTGCCCTGACGGGACAGGGTCAGCCTGGCCCAAGGAGCCCTTCCAGGAGTTTCCAAGTCAGGGACAGGTCTGGAGACCAAGGGCAGCTCCACTCCTCCCACGAGTGCCTGACCTGCAGGAGGAGGTGCGGCCAGGCAAGGCAGCACCCGAGGACCCTGTTTTGGCAGGACCTGTGCACGCTGTGTCCCTGGCGCAGTGGAAAGCACCAATAACTGACGCAGGGAGCACCACTGCAGGACTCACGTGGTTCATGTGATGCGGCATTAGGGACAGCCCTTGAACCACATTAGCCCTGGGCAGAGGGAGGGAGCTCGGCACTGGGTTTAACCCCCACCGAGTCACGACAAAGGGAGAGGAGAGATTGCACGAGGACAGGTAGGTGCATACAGGACATCCCACATCCGAGCTACCTCTTTGGTCAGACCCCAGATGCTTCCACTCCTTAGCATGAAGCAAGGTAAGAGCCGAGGCCACGCTTGCCTGCCCATACAGGTTTAATGCTGCCTTCCCATCCCCGCTGCCAGTGGCAAAGCACTCGAGCATCAGTCCCACCAGCTCCAAGGCCACCCACAATCTCCATGATGGCTTCACGAGGGGAACAGCCCAGTGCTGTGGCACACCGTGGCCATGCCAGCTGCTCCTGCCTACCTTGTAGTACTTCCCATAGACATCAGACACCAGCATGATGATGGGGAAGCCCATGAAGGTGACGAGCGAGAGCTTCCAGGAGAGGCTGAACATGAAGAAGATCACCCCCGTGGCCTTCACCACGTTGCGCAGGAAGATATTGATGTTCTGGGAGACCAGGTCGCTCACGATGGTTGTGTCCGACGTCAGGCGGGAGATGACATCCCCTGCAGCAGCGACGGAGTGGGGAAGGGGAGAGTGGGGACATGTCACCACAGCAGGTCACTGCCTAGCCGCATCCCATGTCCCGTGCCTGGGGCGAGATGGATCTCCCCATTCAACCCAGCCCCTCACTGGGGGTCTGAAAGGTGGCATGGAAGGGGAGCGACTCTCCACCACTGTGGATGCAAAGCAAAACAGAGGAGCTTGAATGGCTGCATGCACGAGGGACATGAAATGCATCCGAAGGCACGAGCTACATCCCTGGGTCACCAAGGATGGCTGCAGGACAGCAAAGGGGACTGCAGCAGCACCCTACACTGGAGGGCACCCCATAGGCACACAAATGGGCAGCAGGTGCTTGGGTGGAGTGTTTGCTGGGCTGCTGAATGCACCTCCAGAGCTGTCAACCCAACCCCAAGTTCATTTCTAAATGACATCAGGAGCCCTCCAGGAGCTCACCAGGGACTGCTGGCACCTTTCTTCGCTGTCCTGGCAGGACCAGCCAGGGCCAGGCACAGTATGCCCTGCGGAGGAGCATGACGTGGCTTTGGAGAGGGCTGTTTGGGTTTAGCCACGTGCCCTGCAGCCTGGAGACAACCCAAGTGGCCTTGAGGACACGGGTCCAGCTACTAAGGGGTGAAGCTCCTGCTGTGCCCTTTGGTGGAGCTGAACATTACAGCCAGCAAACATCACCCTGGGTTCCTAATACTTGTCCTGTGTTTGCATACGGCTGAATTCTCATGCTTTTGTGTAAGTCCAGGGTTACCCATATCCCACTTACAATAACATCTCTGGTGTCCTCAGCTACCAGGGCACTGTGCAGTGATTGCTAAATATGGCAACAGCCTCAAAACTAAAAATACTGCCGAGATGAAATTAAATGTGCGACAAGTTACAGTGGGCTGGGACCACACCAGAGCAGCATGGACCGGGACAGGACTGATTTGCAAGCAGAGAAAGCAACAAGCACACCCAGCAAGCTTCACACGTCTGAGGTTTCTCATGCCTGGAGCAGAGCTGGAGAGCGGCTGACCAGCAGGCACTGATGGGAGGTACCAGAGGAGGAAAGTAGGTGTTTTGGGGATGACTGGTGATAAGCATGTCAGCACTGGGACTGCTGGGTATCAGGCTGATCGGTGGCAATGGGATATCCCCAGGGTGGTGGGCAATCCTGTCCCAACCCCATGGTGGGAGGTAACCAAAAGGGAAGAGCTTTCTGCCACTATTTCTAAACATGAGCACTTGTGTGCTGTCTCTGGCTGCCCCCAGTCTGCCGCGTGCTGGTAGGGCAAGGCAAGGGGAAAAAAACACCGGGATGGGATAGAGGTGTTAGAGCAAATCCGGGAGAAAGAGGAACCAACCTGTGCGATTCTCATCAAAGAAACTCATCTCCTGAGACACCAGCGACCTGAAGAGGCAGTTGCGAAGGCGAATGTTCAGTCTTGCAAATATGAGCGTAAAAACGCCGCCCCGGATACCTGCGGCAAATGAGCTAATTGCAGATAAGAAACGTTATAGACCAATGGACATGAAACCCGCTCCTCAGCAACACAAACACCCCGATGCCAGGGCCAAGGGCTTGGGCAATGCTGCGCTGGTACCACTTTCCACCCCGGGAAGTGATGGCTAAACCAGCCCACACCTCTTCTGCATGCTACCAGCACAGGGATGGCTGGTCCTAACCCCAGTAGTGACGAGCTTTGGGAGGAGATGCAGCGCTGCCGGGACAGTGTTCCCCAGGGACCCCGTTCCCTGTATCTGCTCCTGCTCCTGCTCCTGCTCCCCCTCCACCAGCAGACAGACTTGGAGTGCTACGCAACGGCCTTGTGACTGCCACCACGGCCTCTCTGCACCGTGACGGCGCAGAGAAATCAAAGTGCATTCCTGGGGTCTGGCAGGGACCTGGCGGAGCAGCTGCAGGTGAGACAGCCCATGCCCACCGCTACCGCAAGTTCCTGCAGGAAAACCCCAAACTCCTTGTCAGGGCCAAAACCAGACCCTGCGATTACCTTCCTATGGCGAGCAGTGACATGACCAGCACTGCTGTGGAGAAGCGGTCCATGCTCTTCTGTACCACGATGCCGTCGATGGCCAGCCCCGTGTAGTAGGGCAGGAAGGTCTCTCCTGCCGGACAAGCACAGGACATGGGGTTTCAGCCCCACCATGCAGGATCAGCACAGGACCTGTATTTCCAACTGCGATGGCCCATGGACAACCCCATCCCCACTACGGAGATGCTTGGCCATTGTACGAGATGTCGCAGGAGGTGCAGCCCCTAGTGGCACATAGAGATGTTTCATTTCCCAGTGTATTTTATCCCCTATTGTGTATTTTTTTGCCCCATTGCATTTTTTACCCAGCCCATGCAGGACGTGCCACACAGCACCCCCAAAACAGCAACCCTGCGGTGCTACCAAGCCCCCCCCATGGCTCCTTCCCTCCCGGTGAGGATGGGAGCACATTGCAGCCCCCCCTCCCCGGTCCCTTCGCTCACCCAGCGCAGCCACGAGGAGGAAGAAGGAGGCGATGCCCAGGAAGAAGGCATCCGGCTTGGTGTAGGACAGCAGTTTATGGATGGTGGGACCTGCTGCCTCCTCCCGCTTGTCCCGTGGGGTGCCCCCGTCGCAGCTCTCCTCCACCTCGGCACGGGACTCAGAGCTGGGCCCCAGCGCCTCACGGGAGGAGGTGACACAGGCCAGCAGCTGCCACAGCCCGAAGGTGGCCACCAGTGCCACGTAGGTCCAGGCAAAGAGCCCCCAGAACCAGGGGTCCCTGATGGTCCTCCGCACCTCCGAGTAGAGCAGCAGCTTCACCATCATGTAGATGCCCATGAGGAGGCAGACGACGGCGATGAAGGTCCGCGATGCCCTGAGGCGCCGGGGGCCATAGGCCGTGTTGGTGGCCACCCTGATGGCGGCCCCCAGCAGCACACAGCTGCGGTACAGGCAGCCCCCCCAGATGTCCAGCAGTGAGTTGAAGATGTTGAAGTGCTTCAGGTCCTGCAGGACATCCCGGCCACCCCGGCCGTGGGCGTAGAGCAGCGTGGTCACCACCACATCGGCCCCGCTGAATGCCAGCGTGCTGGCCACCGCCTTCCAGGCACGCATCCTCACTGCTGGGCTGGGGCCGGGGGGGGGTCACCGAGGTGGTGGTGGGCAGCCCTAGCACGGGGAGGACGTGGTCATGTTGGCCTCTGCTGCAGGGCAAGAAGAGGGGGATGGGGTTGTTATGCACCCTAGGGAGGTGGCGGGGAAGGGGAAGCAGGATGCGGGGACCAACTGTGTCAGCTCCCCACCAGCCCGTCCTGACCCCAGACACCACTATCTACTCCTTCCTCCCCTCCCCTGCTGCATACGCTCCAAGATATTTCATAAAATGAGAAGCACAAATGAAGACAAGCTTTCCTCTCAGAAGTCTCCACCCATCCGGAATCCCAAAGCAGAAATCTGCACATCTTGGTGGGAATCTTTGTCCCCACTTGCTGTGGCTGCTGCGAGGCCAGCTGGGAGGTCCCCAGCAGCTGGGTAATGCTGGGACATCTGTGCAGCTCGCGTGTCCTGCGCTACAGGGCTGTGTTGGTGTTAAACTTGGACATTCGGGATCTGAGAGTCCCTCCCCACCTTTCCAGCACAAAACTGAAACCGAGCACTCAAACAAAACCATATGGAAGCAGAAGGGAGAGCAGCTCAGCTTTGTAACAGACCCCCCTCATCAAAAAAAGAGTAAATCATAGGTACAGCAGCCTGTCACACCTTGCTGTCCCCAGCCCTCTTAAATATTAATTTGGGGTAACCTACTAAACCTACTGCACTGTCAGTGTGCAATTCAGCGACACAACAAAAAATCCCAAGAGGAAGTTAAAAAGGGGTTGGAAATCCACAGCTGGGTCCCGTGGGAGAGGGAGGCTTCAGCGTGGGATGCCACCTTTACTGTTGCCCATGGGTCTGACTGGCAGCAGCGATGGTGGAGCTGGATCTGAATTGACACAGAAAAGGGCAAAAATCTCGACTTCTTTTAAGCCAAGTGAGCTGCTCACCTGCTCCTGTGCCATGCCCAGAGGTGCCACGCGTCGGCACGAGGGAGGTGCCCGATCCTCAGATTCATGCTGGCCAAGCAGCTCATGACAGCGCACGGTGCGGAAGGCATGGCACAAAGGATGCCGTGTGCTGGCCACGCTCCGGCCTGCGTGACCGCAGCCGCCTCCGCAGCCGCCCGAAAGCAAACCACGGGGGAAAGGGCAGTCCTCGGCACTGGCCAAGCAGCATCCTTGGCCGCGAGAGGCTCGGTGGTTGGGCAGGTGGGATAAAAAGAGCTAAAAAGTGGAGGAAAACGGGGCAGAGGCTGCAATCTGGAGAAGAAAAGGGGTTTATGGGGTGGGTGGGGAAGGAGGGATGGAGGCGAACCAGAGCAGCGGTGTCAGGGAGGAGCTGGACACGCTTCCCAGGGTGCTCGCCGCTGCCATCCGCTGCAAAGCTGCGCGGATCCGGCCCGGTGGAGAAGGAGGAGGAGGAGGGAGAGGAGGAAGAGAAGGAGGAGGAGGAGGGAGAGGAGGCCGCCACCGCCGCTCCCTGCCACCCGCAAAGGTGTCCCCAGCTACAAAGCTGAAGGTCCCCAGCCTCGCCCCTGCTTCCCCCCCCGTACGAGATGCTCCTCCCGGGGAAGACACCCGAGAAGGGCCGTGCCCGCCATAGCAAGGCACAGACAGACGGACGGACAGACGGACATACACACACACACACGGTTTCTCCCTTTGCAGCGCAATGACAACGCAGCCCCGACCCGCCCGGACGGCATCTTACCGGCGGCGATAGCAGCAACGGGGATCGGCCCGGCCCGGCCCGGCGGCGCGTCCCGGGAACAAGGTCGGCAGGGGGCGTGGCTTCCGTGCTAACCACGCCCCACCACCGCCACGCCCCCTCGCTGCGGCGCGGTCCCGGCCCCGCCCGCGGTTTAACGGGGCAGGGCGGGAGCGGGGGACCGGGACCGGGCACCCCCCCCCGGCGGGGGCACTGCCCGCCGGGGGGGACCCGGCCCCCCGCTCCCGCCCTGCCCCGACCCAGCAAAGGCAGCCCCAGGGTTCTCGCCAGCTTAGAAAGTTGCTTTTTTTTTTTTTCCCCAAAAATAAATTGTTTGGGTTTTTTTTTATTTTTAATTTGTATATTATTTTATTGGTTTTATTTAATTTCTGCAGCAGAGGGGGAAAATACAACACACAAGTTGGCTTTAAAAACAACCAGGACAAGGGCTCAACATCGTTTTTTTAAATTAACCCCTAAACAGGGTCTCAACAGGGGTTTAAATTAACCCCTAACACAGAAAGGGATCCAGTTTCAAGAAATCCAGCTTATAAATTATTTTTCCCCTTCAAGTCCCCACGCCAGCTCTGCAGAGATATTAGTGCTCAGGCTCCTCCCTGGGCAGCATCTGTGCATCCAGCTGGGCTATATAGGTGAGAGAGGGGCTGGTCGGTATCATTATCCCAAAGTTTCCCTGCATTTTTGGAGCACTGGGCTTAAAAACACCTCTATAAGCCTCGCCAGCATAGGAACAGACTACAGGCTTCCTGTAGTTCACTTCATTTCTGGAGAGAACAGAATGGTGACGTTACAAAGAAAAAATTCATTTTTCTCTGCTCGGATAACCAAAAATAAAAATATCACATTCTATTGTAGATTTTATTTCTGCTAATTAGTGCTTAAAACTAAAAAAAAAAAAAAGTTCACTTCAAGCCATTCCCACGTCCACCAGGAATGCAGTCAGACCTGGTGTGACTCCTCCCAGTTCAGGCTGACAGTGGGGAAGATGTTTTTAAGCTGTAGGAAACATACTGCAACATGGCTAAGCCAGGTCTAGTTTCTGGTTCTCTTCTCATGCACCCAGATCACTCCCCGGGCTTTGATGCAATTACTCCCAAAGGGGCAATTTCCAAGCCATAGTCAAGGTGGAGCTTTTTGACAAGACCGAGTCCCTCGCTGCCAAAGCGTAAATGAGGATGGTGCCACTTCCCTCAGTCGGAGGGATGGTCCAAGGGCAAATCTGGACCGGGAAGGGACTGAACAGACACCCTTGTCTGAACCTTCCCCTTCCTTTCTCCCCAGGACAGAGCAGGCACATCTGCACCCTGGACTCACACGCAGCTGGGCCACAAACCTCGAGGACAGTTCATGCTACTGGACCCCCAAAAAAGCCCCAGAGGCTAACTGGTTTTCTTCACGCCAGACAAACTCTGCTCAGGCGGCAGGACTGTCTCGATCTGAAACGACACAAACTGGCCCTTCTTCAGCTTCTTCAGGGAGCTGGCAGCGTTGCTCCCAAACACATTGTCTTCCACTTTGAAAGCAAGAGAGGGCAGGCCCCGACTTTTCCTTTTAACACTCTTCCGCTCCCGCTTGTAGGCTGTGGTCATGTTGGCGATCACCTGTAAAGCAGATTGCTTGCGTTGGGCCTTGAGATGCCTCTTAAAAATCAACTCAACTCTGTCTCACACAAACTTGGTGAGTAAGAGTCGGCGCTGCAGCGTGCAGAGCTCCGCTTGGCAAGCTGAGGCTGTGCTGGCAAGCTCCAGCACAGCTGGTTGCCCCCAGAGGCAAGGGAAAGACTAAGCAAGGTCTTTCCAGCCTTATTCTCACCAACCCCAAACTAGCAGGAGACCTTACATTAAGAAATTGTGCTTTCATGGCCGTGCTCAGAGGAGCCATTAGTTCTCCATCAGTAGAGGGCAGAAGGGGATCTAGGCTGCAGTAACACAGAGCCAAGAGAAGCTTTTCTCATCTCCTGTTAATTACAGCCCCAACCCCAGCCTGTCTGTGGGTGAGTGTCAGCAACCTAGACACCAGAAGTGCCCTTACGGACAGGACAGGATGCTTTGGCATTACCCAGACAGAGCTCTTGCTGTCCCATGCCACGGTGTGCATCTCTGTTTCACAAAAGGGGAGCCGAGCTAGTGAGCCTGAGCTGCCAAAGGGATCAGCTGGGAATAGATCCCACATGTTCAGCTCCCAGGCCTCCTCCCTCCTGTCCCGTTTTACTACTGCTAGTCCTTGGCAAGAAGAATCACAGTCCAGGTGGGATCAGAGAGGACCACATAACGCTGTCCACATAATAAGCCTAAGAAATGACTGAGCAAACAAAGCACTCGAGCCTCATCTATTATTTTTTGGCACACAGATTGCCAAGCACTTTACAGGGGACACTGAGGTAATTTTTCAAGTCAGGAAACCAAGAAACAGAGAAAAAATGAGTTACCCAAGGTCACCCAGCACGTCCGAGACAGTCAGCAACTGAATGCTGGCCTTGCTCCCCGAACTCAGCTCTGTGCCCACTGGGCCGCTAGTCTTCATGGTAGCCCCAACCTCCCCAGTTTCTCTCCTCGCATTTTGGGGCAGGGTTACTTTTAACCTTCTTAATTACACAGCATGTCCCTAAAGGCTTTTTGTCCCTGCCTAAGGACAGACTCCCTTGGCTGATTTGAGATGCAGATTACAAGGCAGAGCGCTGGGCAGGCTGGGACACAGCTTTCATTAGCCTTGATGGGGTAAGCCAGTCCCTTGTATTTCATCACCCAGCTCTGAGCAGCACCACCACCAGCTTCCCTGTGGCACCCAATGGTGCCGGCTCGGAGACCCTGCTGCTGCTCTTGGCATGTATCAAGGTGTCACTGGCCACCTCTCCTCTCAGGCCAGGCCTGTGGAGTCTCAGGCAGTGCTTAAGTGGCTTCTGCCTCGCTCCTTTCCAGCTGGATGCATAGCCTCCCTGCCACACTTAAGCCCATCAGCTACCTGCTATGCTCAGTGACAGGAGAGAGCCCGCAGGCAAAGGACTCCTGTGAGATGGCTTTTCTGGACAGACAGGGCCAGGGGCTCTCTCTGAGCACCCAAGCAGGCACGTGCTGTAGCACAATCCTTGTATGGGCAAATCCCTTCTGTGCAGCTCTTACACAGCCTGGTGCAAGGGACCCTGTGGGGGTTTAGCTGCAAAATGGTTTCAAGGCACCGCAAGACTTACAATTTCTTTCACCGCGTTCTGCTGCTCCTGAACTGTGGCTGTGAATGGCGGGAGGCTGTCTGCCTTACCAGAGCTAGCCCCCTGCTCTTTAGAGTCCTTGACAAAATCCACCTGCAAGGTACAGATATTTGGGTGTTACTCTGTAACCACACCAGTGGCAAACCTCCTACAAGACACTCCTTTGTCGAGAAGTTACCTCAGACGACAGGCACACGTATCTGTTGAACATGAGGAAGAAGGGGGTGTACTTTGTGACAGAGTTGACTGAGGTGCGGAAATCAAAGAGCACGGGGTCGAGATGAGCATCCCATTCACTGGGCTTCTCGTTCACCACATTGCAGATGGAAGATTTGAGCACCTCGGTGCTGCGGTCGTCCAGGCCTGCGCAGTCCGCGGGGTCTGCAGGGGTGAGGATCTGTGAGATGTTCCAGCGCTCACATAAATGCCGGCTGACCTGCAAAAGCGGGGGTCATGCCCACGGGAGAACAAGGCAGGCTTGCACCCCAGCAGCTAGCAGCCTCCATGGCACGAGACAGCACTGTCCCCACGCTAGGAGATGCTGCTCAGCAGAAAAAGCTCCCCAGAAAAGTTAGAGCCCAAGAAAATGTTTTGCAATGACTGTTCCTGTGCCTGAGGCTTTCCACAGCACTGGGAAGCTGGGTTAATCCCAGGGTAGGGCAGGAATCTCATGGACATAATCACACAGGACCTTTCCTTCTGAGCAGAGAGAGAGCCTGCAGCGTGGCTGGAGGACTTGTACCACAGAACAACAACCTTAAATCCCTGACAGGGTGAAAGCACTGGCAAATCATTTACCACTTGCAACGGGGCTGGGGCAGGGAGTAGGCAGCTCCTTGCCCCCACTACATGTCACACTGCAACTCTGCCTTTGGGACCTGCTGCCCAAAAAAATGGCTGAAGGGCATGTTGCTCTTCCCTGAACCACCCAGCACCTGACCTACCTCCTCACAGAAGTCCCAACTCTGACTGGCGTAAATGTTCTTGGACGCTCCAAACCTGAACAAGAAGAGGACACACAACTGGTTTTACTCCATCAGCTGCAGGGCAGAGCCAGAGGAGTTCAATCTTCATGAGCAATAACAGGATACAAAAGGGACAGAAACCCTCCAGTGGAGCTGGTGCTAAAGAGGCTGGCATGGCCTCACCTCCTCAAGAGCAGAGAGAGGTCTGCTGGCTCCATCTGTTCCAAAACAGCCACGTCTGTTTGCTTTTGAATGATAAGGTAGCAGCAGAAACAAGCAGTTTCTTGCTCTGAATGCAAATCTCTACTGGCCACATGCATTTTGCACAAGGACAGTGTCACGTGGTGACATGTACCATGAGTGCAAAATAAACACTTTCTAGGAGGGATCAGGGAATGGTTTTAAAACTTCTGCAGAGAAGTGGGGTGCCAGCTCTCTTGGCCTTGCGGCTATTCAGAGAACCACTTCTGCCTCTTTCTCCCTTGCCCCAGTAACAAGAGGATAACGGGCTCTTTCCAAATACTTTGTAAAGAGCAACTGAGAGGCACTGCATGGTCTCTCCTGTAGAAGGGAGAGTTCCTGCTCTCGTGCGGAACCATCTTGTGGACTTTGAGTATTTTTGCAACACACATCCCAGCACGCCCCATCTCACTGCAGAGGTGTAATGTAACCAACAACAGAGAAGCCCACCTGTAAAAAATTACAGCTAGGGCTTTAGCCACTGATAAGGGATCTTTCTTCTGCAGAGAAGCAGCCTCAACCCACTTAGTGAAGTAGTCGGTCACAAGGAGGACATGTGTATTGCTCTGGCTCGTCTCAGGAAAAGGTCCTGCATAAACAAGCATCAAGAAAAATCAATATGATGCCATAATATCACCCAAATGAGGAAAGTTAAAAACACAGCCCAACAAAACAATCACTGTGAAAACAACCACGACTCTCTCCTGCAATGTCATTTGGCCAGTATATTTCTGTGAGCTTTGTCAGCAAAAATACACCCATCACAGTCTCAATTCTGGGAAGTAACGCATACCCACAACTCCCACTGCGTGTGGAGAGGGAGCCGAACCAGCCACATGGATCAGGTTGCACCTTGGTAGGCTGCTGTGGCCTCCTTGGCACCTCCTCACACAGACGCAGGCAGCGGCAGTAAGTCTGCCATGCTTCCTGATGGCTGGCGTGGAAGCCTTGAAAAGCCTGTCAGCTGCAAACACTCACCATGAATGTCTAATCCCAGCACTTCCCAGGGTGATTCCACTTTGACAGGCCTTGCTTTCCGCGATACATTCTTGTTGTGCTCTGCATTCTGGCACGTTTCACACATTTTGATCTGGAAAGGGAAAAGACACATCAGACTTTAAAACTTGATGACAAATTCTGTCAGACTCAGACTGGACAGGTTATGAAGGGATGAGACAGACAGCATGTCTGAGCAGCTTCCTTCTACCCAATAAAAATAGTGAGGTGCAAGAAAAAAGAGGACAAAACGCAACAGGCTGACACAGCTCACCTTTCACAAAACTTACCTGACAGCTTTCTCCCACAGAATAACCAATTTTCTCAATGTGGCCTATAGCTAAGACATTTCTCACCCTGTTTTTAGGCAAATATTTATTGTATTTTAAACTTCTGTCAGCTAGAAAAATCATCAGCCCTGGGATGCTGGAGGAGCACGGGCTGCTCGGACCATGCAATGCAACCATACTTCTTCAAACCACACTGTTGCAGAGTCCTGCTGCAGGGAACTTTCAGCAATAAAATGGGTGAGGCAAAGCAGCTGAGGAGAGCCGGCAGAAACACTGAGCTCCTCCTGTTACAATAGTTCAGGGAACTGGGCAGGTCTGGCAGGAATCCAGACTGCTCAAAGCTAGACTCAGCAACACTCGTCTGAAACAATCCCACATTCCCACGCTGGCCAAAACTACCCTGCACGAGGAGGCCTACCTGTGCAGGTTTCCTGATGCTCGGGGAAAAGACATCCAATCTATCCAGCTGTCTCGGGACGTTCCAACAGTTTCACCTGCAGAGTTACTTAGTGTGTGGCTTCAAAGCAACAGGCATTAGAAGCGACATCATCCCTGCATCAGGGCTCTTCTAGCTGCTCACTTGGGACTGCTGCCTGAACGTCCTGGGAAATACCAGTGTCATTGACATGGTCAATGCTCTCAACTTACCCAGTCCACAACATCCTTCACAATCCCCAGCCAGTAGTACCGGCTTTGAATCCGGTGCACGGTCTTTTTCTGGCCCAGATGGTTCCCGATTTCAGTGAAATGGCTTTCCAGAAAGACTTGCCGCCTCCTTTCAGGATCCACAATCACCTCACGCTTTTCCTCCTTCTTGGGTCCCACATAGTAGAGACAGCCACCTGCAGATGCGAGAGGTTTATCTAAAACAACACGCTCTCACAGCCATTTCAGCTTCTCAGTCCCAGTGAAAGGGTAATTTTCTACAGCGGAAAAAACAGGCGAGACACAACAAACTGGGACTGTTGCCTTGGGAGCTTCTGTAAAGCCTCTGGAGAAGCTGCCAAACTGGAATCACTCCCAAATAAGCCTAGGAACCTCTTTTCTGCACTCAAGACTGAGCAAAATCCTCTTCTACGATAAAGCTGCCCTGGTCTCCACAGGCCAGCTATGGCCTACCCTGTGGTGCACCGGTGCTACCCCAGGATCCCGCAATCCCCCCTCTGCTCCCCAAAAGTGATGCCAAGGCAGAGAGACGGCGTGAGAGAGGCAGCAGGTACCAGCAATGGTGCATCCCACGGCTCCCTCTCTGCCGAGGGCCAAGAAGCCACACACCCTCGCCACGCCGTGGGGGCAAGTCCGTCTGTCCTCAGGTGCGTGGGGACAGGCAAGCCTTTGCCTTCCTGCCGGCGGGTGGCTGTCCCCACACACCTCTGCAGCGTCCCTGGGCCCTCCTCGCCCGCTCGGGCCCTTCATCCCCTCGGCCTCGCTCTCCTCAGGGTGAGGCAGGCGCGGCCGCTGTGCTTCCACCCCTCTCCCCGCCTTGGCAGGCCCCGTCCGGGCTGTCCCGCCGTACCACCGGGGCCCCTCACCGTCGACGACGAATTTCTGGGCGTAACGCTTGAGGTTCTTCCTCTTGATGGAGCAGAAGCTGGGTGGGAAGCAGCCCTCGGCCAGCAGCCGGTAGATGTCCTCGAACTTGCTGCTGGGGCCGCAGGACTCGGCCGCCACCACCTCCTCCTCGGCCACCTGCAGCGCCGAGTCCATGGCCAGCATGGGACGGGACGGGACAAGACGAGACAGGCCAGGCCAGGCCAGGCCGGGCCGGGCCGGGTGACCCCGGTTCCGGGTTGTCCCCGCCGGGCGCGTCCCCTGCCCGCGCGCCCAAGCGCGGGCGCGGCCCGAGGAGGAGGAGAAGGAGGGGCGTGGCGGTGGCTCTTAGGGAACGTCTGCAAATAACCTTCGGCGACCGTTGCCGTCCCCAGGAGCAGGCCCCTCGGTCCCGCTCCTCAGCATCCCTCCCCCCCCGCCATCCCCGCCCCGCCGTGCCAATGGAGTGGCCGTCCCGCCCGCGGCGCCGCCCGTCCCCTGTGTTGTCAGCGCGGGCTCCGGGCGTTCCTTGCCCGCGTCACCACGGAGTCAGCCGCGGAGCCGACAGGCAGTTCCACCAAGGATTGGGGCGGTGGGGGCTGTGGGGCAGCGGCATCGCTGCAGGCCCCGGCCGCGGTGACGCCACAGAAATTTAAAAGAAAAAAAAAAGAAGCATAAAACTGGACAGGACGGGCAAGTTTCGCCCCCTCTCCTTTTTCTCCCTGTTGGGAATTTGCCGACGCGCCCTCGCTCACGCCGGCCCGGCCGGAAGCGGCACTCCCCCCCGTGCGGCGGAGCCTTTTGGCGACGGGACCCCCCCCCCGCCCCCCCCCCCCCCCGC
>NW_010973276.1:3800926-3808533 GCF_000737465.1 Haliaeetus leucocephalus
TGGCTGCCCGGCGGCGGGGAGGGGACATCGCACCCTGGCTCCCCTCAGGGGATCCCCCCCCCCCAACACTTCATCTGTGGCATTTCCACCCAGCGGGGTGGGGCCAGGGACCGGGGGGACTTGCTGAAGCCACAAGCCCCGGCCCTGACAGCTCCCCGGTGCTTCGTCCGGATCAAACCCGGTGCTGGGCAGAGGCCGAAGGGAGAAAACGGCCTGCTGGTGCCTTGATCCGGGGCTGGGTGCTGTCAGTGATGGGTTTGTACTGGTAACAGCCGGGAAATAAACACTGCAACGCGTTATTAACACAGCTTTCTGTGCTGCTAAGTGGTTTTAGTCAGCTGTCTTTCCTCATCCCTTCTTTTGTCAGTTACTTTTAAAGGGTGCCTTGAGGTGGGATCACCCAAGGGTCCTACAGAGCTTACGTGAGGTCTGCCGCAGAAGGCTATCCCACGAACTGCCCCGGCGCACTCTTTAGGAAGAGATCTGTGTTTCTTTCCAGGCAAGGGACAGAGATCTGTCACACAACCAGCTCCAGTTTCACCCAACACAAAGGGGACAGACAGGTTCTTTTATGGATTCTTGGCAGAACGATGATGGCACTAAATCGTAGTTACAATTAAAGCTTCATTTTCTTAATGGGATATTATGATTAGTATGGCACAGGATGTATGATTAGAATGGCACGGGATTTCTACAAGCAGAATCAATGTAGCACAATAAGCAGAACTTATAATACAACTTAGGATTTCTAGATCCTAACTTATAATTTCTAATCACCTAGATCCTAACTTAACTTTCTAATCACCTGGACCCTCTGTAGATCGGGTCAGATCTTAATACATGGTTTGCTGTATCAATATAACCATCATAATGTAGACTCGAAAATCATATAAAAGAATACGAATCACTCAGTCCTTCAGAGGAAGCAGACGACGACAGAGGTGTCCCTGGCCATGTTGGGGGGGGGGGGGGGGTGTGTCACAGCTCTCACTGTCCAGCAGCAGTTCCAGTCCAAGTTCTCCACTTACGACTTGTAACTGCTTGATTTTATAGACGGTGCTCTGGGTGCTGTTACGCTTCCCTGTTCTGCAATGGCATCATCAACACCACCTGGCTGGCCAGGTGCCTGGGACCTTCAAGGCCGGCAAGGAAGGGAGTAATTGGCCTGGCGCCCAGGAACCTTGGGGCTGGTAGGGAGGGGAAGAAGAAATCCATTTGTTTCGTCTGCTTGGTTCACAGGACCTTCAGGGCCTGATAATGAGAGAAAGGGAATGAATACGTGACCCGTTTGGTCGCAGAGAATGGCTGCTTGCCTTATAAAATGGCGTTATGCTAACCACATTACCAGGGGTTGGGAGCAGGGTGGGCCGGTCACACCCTCCTTCCTTTTTTGTTGGGGAATGTTATAAACTAATCTCATGGGAGGTTATTAAATAGAAAGAGCTGCCTGAATCAGCTGCTACTACAGCTGTTTTCTTTAAAATGACAGACTAGCCTGTCCCCACAACACTTAGCAGTAATCCCTTCATGACAAGTCTTGTCTCCCTCCCAGCAAATGTCTTTATTTTGGACAATGCTTATATTGTCAGAACATAAGCCAGACTCTTAAAGCGTAGGCCAGTGATTCATGAGGCGTCAGAATGCCTGAAGGGGCTGAAGCCTTGCAGCTCCGCTTGACATGTCCATGGAAAGCCTTCTGTTATTTTTTAAGCCATCCGTAATAAGAACGTGTCTCAAATCCCTCTTGGGCATTTGGGTTTTCAGATATTTATTAGACTTGTCTTGACTACAGAAAAGCAAAGGCATACACTCTGTCTCCCAGAGGTGCTGGAACAAAAATAACTGGTTTAAAACAATGAGCAAATTCCTGAAATTGTTTCAGTTATCCCTTTTGATTTTCTAACAATACGCTCTATTGTTTACTTGTAGATTGAGGCAGAAGTGCAGAGAAGAAAACAGTTAATTCATCAGTCAGTGGAACGCAAAGCCATCATCTCAAAGTGCTACAAACGAAAACACCCAGAAGTTTACATTCTGCAGGTAGACAGTATGTTTGGAATCTATTTTGCACTCAAGGAATTGCCCAACAGTTTATTTTTGCAGTAGGAAGCCCTCTTCTCGGGATTGCCCACAGTGCTAGAGCTGGACTGAATTAAAACCAAAGCGTAGCATATTGAAACTGAATTAAAACCTTTCACAGTGTAGCATATTCTCCAGGCAAGATTCCGCCTGGCTTATAGCCAGATAAGGGTCATTCTATATTGAAGCTGCACCAGCACCTGGTACTGGACTCAGAATACCATTAGTAATTTAGACCTAAAGCATCATTGCTGCAAACAGGGTCGGTGAGGTCTAACGAACACCCACAGAAATCAGCATTTATGGGCTTAACACACAGACAAGGTACTAGTGACTATCGTCTGAAGGGAAGCAGCAGGCTGCTTGCATGTGTACACCCCACCGCAAATGTGGGGGTAGCCCTTCTTGTTGTGGGCTGCTCTGCTTTGGATTTCCTCATGTCTGCCAGACCCAAGACTTCCCAGCTGGATAATTACCACAGATCAGCAGTAACGCACACACAAGTTCTCACAGATTTACTGCTCTGTGATCCTTTAGCAACAAGTTCTGCTGTTGTCCACCCTGCTGTTGTCTGTTGTGATCTGTGTGGGGAAGTGCTTAAAGCAGAGCGTAGCCACTCTGTTGTGCTAAGGCCATGACAAGATGCTAAATCTACTAGGAAGGACTTTGCACTTACCTGTTAGGAGTCCATAAGGCGAGCCAGGCTCTTTCCCATCACGCCAAGGATAAATCTGGCCGGTTATACTTGAAAACCCATGAAGCAGAGCAAGCAGCAACTTACCTAAACCACCAAGAAAAACACGAGTAACATTCTGTGTTTCCTGCCACAGAAATAACCCAAGTGTGTCTATCAGCCTTGCTCCCTAGACTCTACATATTTTCCTCTGGCTGGCTGGAATTCCATTTCTTTCTTGGGCTATAAAAGACTGCACAGGCTAATCATGTTTCTGTGTATTTTTATCATCCTTCCCTTGACACCAGGATTCATTCCTGGCCCCAGATTTTCTAGAAATTGTGTCATACTGCATGTCGCCAGATGCTCATCTCCACGGTCTCCTGCGCTACATCGAGTCCTTCTCAGGTAAAGACAACAACGCATCAGCCACAAAGATCTCCCCGTGTGACACTGCAACTTCAGTGATGACAGCTGTTTTCAAGCCCTGTCTTTAATAGCTCACATTTGATACACAGCTGAGACAAACAGGATGTTATTTTCTGCTTGACGATAGTCTCTGGAGAGGCAGTATTGTGCAGCAGTTATGCTCTGGATGAGATCCTGTTTTCTGCTTTTCCAATCCCAGTTTGCTGATGTCTCATCAGAGGCTTTAGCTGCAGCAGGGCTGGGGTTTTGGTTCTACCACAACCTCACGGGTGAGCCTGCTGAAAGAACATTGTTAGCCCGGGGAGCTTGGTTTTCCCTCCCCAGGTGCTTTACCATTTCAGACAATCCCTGTTGGTTAGTCTGAGCTGAAATAGTTTCAGTCTAGATTTCAGTCTTTTAAAGAGATCTGGGTTTTAAGCTTCCTTGGAGGCATCTGTGAAGCTCTCTCCCTACCAGAAATGGTGACAAAATGTAGAGGGGGAGCTGCAAAGTTGCCTCCTTTTCTCGAGACAAAAAGAAAGACACAAATGTTGTGTATGTGCAGGGCTCCTGGATTTGTCCAAGGCATGATTTCCAGACACAGCCTTTTCATTCTGTCTTTATCTCAGCTTCTGTATCCTTGATACTGAGCTCCGCTTACACAGATCTTGAGGGCTCTACCCTGAAAGGCAGCTCAGAAGGCCTGGTCTTCCCAGAATGTTGGCACTGGATGAGTGAATCCCGCATCTCCTAAATGACCTCGAGTCTCATTCTTCCAGGAGGCTGTATTCAGTCTGCCTGCGATAAGCTGTTGATAACACCGCCCTCCCTCTAGACTCTCTCAAAACATTTCCTTGGCACCTACAGCAGGCATTTAAATCAGTGCCCAATCTCCCAACTAGATGGGGAAGCCTGGAAACGAGGGGCCAACGTGAAAAACAACAAATACGTCCCAGAGCCGATCCCAGGGAATGGTTCCAGCCCTTTGAGCAGCCTGAGCACAAAGTGAAGCACATCCTGCATTCTCACTGACACCAGCACAGTATAGCGAGATAGCGTGACAGCCAAGAACACTCTCGCCTGTTATTTTCCCCAGCAAACGGTGTCTCCCTTCTCTTGACAGATAAGAGGATCTATCGACTCCCAGTGTTCACAGAGGAGTTTTGCCAAGCCTTTGTGGATGAGCTGGAGAAATTTGAGCAGTCGGATATGCCTAAAGGCAGGCCCAACACTATGAATAACTATGGGGTAGGACTCACTACCTCTTGTGCTTCTTTAGGGGGAGTGTTAACAAGCAGACTCTGTTTACCTCCTTGCTTCATACTCCTTTTCCTTCCCAAATGTCTGTAATTTGAGCACAGTGCAGTCTGAATACAGCCCCCTTGAAGTGAAATGGTTGAGGCAGTGTGTGTTACACAGACAAAACGACAGGGGAATGCAGGGAAAGGAGATGGGAGTTGGTCTCTCAGAGCAAAGAGCACCTTGTATTTAAGCAATACACATTTAAATCAAGGAGTCAATTTTTAAAGAACACTCAACTTTTGATCTTACTCTGTCTTTTCCCCATCACTTTCCACTTTGGTGCTCCTTCTTTTGCCTGTAGCTGGAGCCTTTGCTCTAAAGTTCTTTGAGCAAGCAGTGGGGTTGGAATAGAACAAGACAGCTCTGTAGCAGCTCTTGATGAAGCAGCAGATGTAGTTGATCAGCTGTTCCCATCTCCTCTCTTTGAGACAGGTTTTGCTAAATGAGCTTGGGATGGATGAAACTTTCATCACACCCCTGCGTGAAAAATACCTGCAGCCCATAACGGCACTGCTTTATCCTGATTTGGGAGGTGCTTGCCTGGACAGCCATAAAGCATTTGTGGTCAAGTACTCGCTCCACGAAGATCTGGATTTGAGCTCTCACTATGACAATGCAGAAGTCACCTTAAATGTTTCACTGGGAAAGGACTTCACAGAAGGCAACTTGTACTTTGGGGATTTCAGCCAGGTACTGAGCATATTCCTAATCTGGGCCGTGATTCTCTTCCCCACTAGCCCCTCACCCCCCAGTTTCAAGGCATTAACTGTGTTCTAAAAAACAATTATTCACTTCTGACAGTCAAACCTGCTCTGTCTCTTCCCCCCTTTTTAAAATGTCTTGGTTATACAGGAGTCTTTTCTGCTACAAGCATGTTACCAATATTCAAGCCAACTGCAGCTAATTCAAAGCGAGAACAGAGACAGCTATCGTAGTAGAAACTGGAGTGAAACAAACCAGCCCATCTTTCCCCAACTGCAATAAGGAGCAGGGAGGTGCTGAGAGGGGGGGAGGGTGGGAGGGAGAGAGAGAGGTAATTTATTTCAGATGGGACTTAAAACTAAATCTGTAGCCCCTATTTCCAGGGGACAGGAGGGGTAAAAGCTCCATACACTGGTGAAACAGTTTTTTTGATTGAAACTCTGTCTTTAAATTCCCTCTGCACCTGGCACTGGGAATGTCTTACTGGAAAACCATTGTACTAAACTGCTGCCAGGCTACCACTGAAGTGGCTGCATTTCAGAGGTGCAATGAGTTCTCTCCATGTTGTTCACTGGGTGCTGTGGGTGAAGAGGTGACAAGTAAAACTTTCAACTGTTTGAGCATTGTTCTGCTAGGGACTTTGGTAGAATGCTGTATCCGCCTCCCTTTGTTCCAGGAACCTACCCCCGTGCCAAAGTACATAGAGATCGAACATGTGGTTGCCCAGGGGCTGTTACACCGAGGAGGGCAGATCCACGGGGCACTTCCCATTGCCTCTGGGGAACGCTGGAACCTCATTATTTGGATGAGATCATCTGCCATCCGCAACCAGCTCTGCCCAATGTGCAACAAGAAACCTGAGCTGGTGGAAGCAGAGGGGTTTGGAGATGGGTTCACAGAAACCCTTGACGACGATGTGCCCGAGACTGTGAATCTCTGTTCCTTGTGGTAGCAGACAGTAGAGCCTGATTTCTCCAGACCAAGTTGCCTAAAGCTCCTTTCTGACCTCTCAGACTGCACTAACAGACTCTTTGATGGATGCACGAGTCACGTAAGAAGTAGCTAACATCTTGGAAAGTGATGTAAAACCAGTCCTGTGGGAGTTAGGGAAGCCAGCTGCTTGGACAGCTGGAGGAGTTGGTACTCAGCTTGCCAGGGCTCACACTCAGGCTGGAGAGCAGGAGGACTGCTTGGAAGCCGTAGAAAGCCTTAACATTTTGATACACTGCAAAGGCTCTGTAAATATTTTCAGGTGTACGGGGAAAACACCCAAAGCTGCTCGGCCGTTGTGAAGACCTTTGTGCCAACAGCAGCATCACAGGTCCTGCTGTAAACGGACAAGAATGGTACAGTAAAGCCCTGCACTTATCACTGCTCTGCTATTCACAGGGACTCCTGTCCTCTTCCAGGGGAAGAGCTTTTTGTTGCTGGGCGACCGTGAAGGATCTGCTCAAAAGTGAGATACAGGTGATTCACCATAGGCTGCTGGGAATGACATGGAATTATCATCACCAGAGGTTTACCTACCCCAGGCTCTGAAAAATCCATCAGGAGCAGTACAGGGAGAGCTGGTCCCACAGGGTAAGCTGAGAGGATCTCTCAAGGCCTCCATGAGCTCTCCTGAGCAGAAAGTTCCCTTTCAAAGATTCTGTGAACCTTATTAAGCAAACAGAAACGGGCTTTAGCGACAAAGCACCGAGAGCCACCTGCAACGTAGCAAAACTTTCCAGAGGAAGGCAAGAGCGTAGCTTTTAACTCCCTTCCTTTAGTTACATGAACAAGTGAAAATATAAAATAACCATCTCAACCTAGGTGCAGCAGGCAGGCCTGGGGCTTCTTAATTTGTTGCCAAGATCCCCTGGCAGCTGGCGTGTTAGGAGGGTTGAGTGCTTTCCCTGTCGTACTGCCGGCTGGCTGAAACCACGAACTCTCCCATCTACAAAACCAATTAAAGAAGCCAGATATCTTTTGATTTGGTGGCTGTGTTTGGCTCTGTGGAAGATTAATTGTATGTATTTGAATCACACATAGGTAACTGCATTTATAAGGGGCTTTTTGATTCATTTGTTGAACTGCAATAATTACAGCGTGTGGACTTTGCATAATTGTGAAAGGCTGAAGGTGAGCCAGTATGGCTCGCACAAAGGGTGCTGATTTAAGCCTTCCCAGCAGATCAGCTGTATTTTTGGCCGGGGATGCCATTAGCATACAGCGCCAATTAGCTTTTCATTAGCAAAACCCATTAAAATTGCATCTCGGGAAGGAAACGGGCTGTCGTATTTGTGCGCGGAGCCAAAGGGCTGGTCTCAAGAAACTCAGTCGTGAAGGCTTCATTTCCTTCACCAGGAAACGTTAGCGCTTCCTAACTGCGCCCGAATTAGGGCCCAAAAGTTAAACTAAAGGGCGAGACTGGGGCGGGGCCGCCCCCGGGGCGGGGCGGGGC
>NW_010973276.1:3808786-3912529 GCF_000737465.1 Haliaeetus leucocephalus
GGCCGGCTGAGAAGACCGGGGGGGGGGCACACGCATGCGCGCTGCAGTGGCACCCGATGGCTGGGGGGGGCTGTTAAAGAGCCGGACACGCTGGGCCGCGCTCTTAAAGGGGACGCGCCTTACGCCGGTCTCTTAAAGGGCCAGCGCACCTCGTACTGACGTCTTAAAGGGCCAGCGCGCCTGGGGCTAAGCTCGGAAGGGGCCGCCCCTCCAGCAGCAGCGGCCGGGCTCCCCGCCGTGGCCCGGGCCCGGGCGAAGCTGGGTGGGCAGGAGGAGTCACCCTGCTGAGGCCACGAACCTGGTGGTGAGGTGGAGGCGAGAGCCCAGCTTTGGGCCTCGACCAGCCTGGGGTGCTCGCGGCGATGGATTCGGGGCTCGTCCCCTTCCCGCGGCGTCGCCCAGGGCTCTGCGGGATGCTCCTGTCCGCACCCAACTCCGCATCCGTTGACCTTGACGCCATGTCCACGGGTGGAGCGGACCCGAGACCCAAACGCCGTCCCGCCAGCAAGGCCCTGGTGCGAGGGACGGCTGCTGGGTGCGCATCGATGAAGGACTCTCATCCTCAGAAACTTCCCTGAGTGTCCTTAATCGTTTTGGGTTTGTGTTTTGGGGTTTTTTTTCTGATTGAAATTTCCGTTTGGAAATCAACCAAAAGTCTGATTCACCTGGGAGCAAATCGCCACTTGGGAATACCGAGGTGGTAAACAGGCAGTTAAGTGCAGTAGTTGGAAGGTGGCTGTGAGAAAGCATTTCCCAGATACTGCTCTGCCGACAGTACCAGTTTGTTTTTTAAATTAATGAGAGCATATATCATGCCGTCCCTGGCCTGTGGCTGTTGGCAGCTGGTTGGGCTGATGGACGGGGATGCCAGCTCAGTGCATAATCTGTTTTCTAAAAGCAAATTGGAATATTAAAAATTCATTCCTCCCCTTGGCTTGCGCCTGCTCTCGGCATTTTAAATAATGGGGTGATTGACTCCATGTTCAGCTTGGGGAGGATGTTTCGTTCTGCTGACTGTTGCCGCAGCATCGATCATACCTTGCTGGCATCCGTCTGCGGGTGCAGCGTCCTCCTGATGGCTCCCAGCCCCATGGGGCAGTCACGGCCCATAGCTGCTGGGGGTTGTCCTGGGGCACAGCATTGCCTGTAAACCCTGACCTTGGCGGGGATCAGCCCGATTCTCTCTTAGTCATCACATCTAGGGACAAACGCGAGAAGTACAGGGAAGGCCTGGTGGGGGTTTCACACTGAACCTGCTCGGGGATGGTTGTCTCGAGGCGGGCGAGGGCTGCCCAGGGAGGGCAGTGCTGTGCCTGCACAGCCCCAGCTCTCCACTGAGGGCTCCGTTTTGTGGGTTGGTGAAATTCATTTTGGCCACGGCTGTGTGATGGGTAACCCCAACCTATCCCTGCATGTTGGGAGCTCAGCAAGAGCAGTCATGAGCAGAGAGGGAGTTTAATGGGAGCAGGTCTTCCAGGGCTGGTTGGTTCAGGTTTGGATCTAAGGGTTTTGGGGCTGCCAGACGTGTTGCCGCTGAGTGAGGGTGGTCTCCCCCATGGCACTGATGTAACCTGTTCCCTCCAGGGGCTGATGCATGATGGCCCACAGCCAGTCTCGGAAGCGATCGCGAAGCAGGAGCAAAAGCAAGTCTTGGAGCAGACAGGAGAGGAAGGAGAAGAAAAGGAGGAAAAGCAGCAAGGACTCACACCGGGGCAGCAGGTCTCCTCCAAGGAAGCGGACCTCTGGGTCTCACAGACACAAGTCGAGTTCAGCGGCAGCTAGGGAAGGTAGGGGAAAGGCCTGCGACCCCGCACTTTCACCGCATTTTCCTGGGGCAGGTGTACAGAGGGGGCCCAGGTGGGAGAAGGGGGTCCCTGCTTTTAGCTAAATCGGTGTCTGTCGCCTTGCCATGCACTTTGTGCCCATTTTGGTCTCATTCTGACAAGTGTGGAGCCCTACGGCCCCTCTGCATGATGGTCTGGCAACGCGGCACTTCACACTGTGATGTGTTAAAGGTGTTGGCACAGAGGGGTCTTTGCCCCAATATTTTGGGGCTTTGCTGTTCAGGCAGGAAAGAAACCAGGCTGGGAGGGGGGTAACCAGCATCCCTGCTGCCCTGGGGCCAGATCTGCTCCACTCAACCTCTTCTTATGTGTTGCAGAAAAGAAGAAGGAAAGAAAGGATAAGAAGAAGAGGAAGGCAAGTACCTCTTCCTCTGAGACAGCATCTTCATCCACCGGCTCCTCCTCGTGTTCCTCTTCTTCCAGCTCCTCTTCTGATGACTCCAGTGACAGTGACTCCAAAACAAAGAAGAAGCGACATAGCAAAAAAAAGCGAGCAAAACCAAAAGACAAAAACAAGAAGAAGAAGAAGAGAATGAAGAAGAAATCAAAAAAGAAGTCAAAGGAAAGGGCTAAGGAGGAGAAAGCCAAGGGAGAAGCGGTGCCTGGCCCCTCGCTGGAGCAGTGGCAGAAGGAGTCACTGGTGGACTCTGGACCAGGTAACAATGGTGTTTCCCTGCTGCTGAAGCCAGGGCACACAAGTGTCATGCTGGGGAAAGATGCTTGCATGTCCCCCTTCCTGGGACCCAAGCAAGGTGTCTGAGGGAATCGGGGCTGTGCACAGAGAGGAGCTCCTGACACTCTTCCCTCCTACATACAGTGACTGCCTTTGAGCCACACCAAGTAAACACAAGAAGCCACATTCAGAGATTCATTTGTGAAGTGTTTAGATGTAGTTCATAGACGTGAGCAGGGAACAAAGGTGCCAAATGGAAGGACACAGTCAGCAGTAACACACTGGCAAAGCTAGTACTGGCTTTGGGACATGAAGTGGCCCTTGCTTTGTGTGGTTCATCACTGAACCCCAAGTACCGCCAGGAAACTGGTGCGGCATGCGTGTCTGTTCATGTCAGGCATGGTGCTATGTCCCTTGGCCAGGAGCTGGCCCCATGAGCATGGCTCTGACTAACTGATGCATTTCAGTTTTGACAGATGAACAAAAATCCCGAATCCAGGCTATGAAGCCAATGACAAAGGAAGAATGGGATGCAAGGCAGAGTGTCATAAGGAGAGTCGTGGATCCTGAAACGGGGAGAACAAGGTATGATCCCTGGGGAAAAGGGAGGCAGGTTGTCCATCCCCATCCATGTTGTATGGGTTGGAGTCCTGTAGGATGCCTGTCTATGGCACTGCGGTATCATGTATGGACCCAGGTCCCCTTCAGGAGCAAAGGCCTGAGCCGATCCATTGCAGATCCCCTCCTGTCAGACCTGGTGTAACTTACCTAGAAAGTGACATGTTTGACACCAAATTATCGAATTGTGCTGGGGCTCCATGCAAGGGGCACTGGGCTGCGTCCCAGCCAGGAGCTGTGGGACACAGACACCAGAGCACCCTGCTGCTGGAGGCAGAAGGTTTGTTCCTTGTGCTGTGAAGAGTTTGGTTTCATCCATTAAATGGGACTCTGCAACCTGGGGCAGGACAGGAACCAGAGGGGTGACTGACACCTCCTCACCCCACTGCTTCATGCACTTGCGTTTCAGCTCTGAAGCACTCAGCCCTGCTTAGCACCTGGGTGCAAGTGAGGAGGCAGTGTGTGCCCCTTAGGGTTACAGCCAACAATCAAACCAAAGTTCGTTTAGCTGCCAAATAGAAATGACCCAGTTTTTAATAAACTGCATCTTCTCAGCAAGCAGAAAACATCATGCTGAAGAGAATTGGGTATGACAAGCCCAGTCTTAAAATAGAAGGCAGCCTGCGGGGCTCAGGGAGGTGTGGAACAAAGGTCGGTTCCCTGTAAGGCACGTAATGAAGACAATTAAATTTCTGTTCATGTTTGGAGGTGTGAGCTGCCTCCGATACTGCTTGGAATTTGCTCAGCAAGATGCTCCCCAGTCTGGCTGCCTTTCAGGCCCAAACCGGCTCCTGTTTCTGAATGGCTTTGCAGTTTCCTGGGGCAGCCAGGACCAGACCTGAACTCTGTGTGAAAAAAGAAAGAGGTTTTTGCAGGGGTTGGGGCCACTGCTGTTGACAGCAAAGCCTGCGGATGGTGGGGTGGCAGGAGATGCTTTTATTATGAGTGTTTTCTCCCGCTGTGTGCAAGCATGACTGGCTCTGCACACAGCCTGGGGCAGGGATGGCTGGCCCATGCAGGGGGATGCTGATTTCTCAGGGGACCACACCTGTCCTTGCTGTGGCATGCTGACATTAATCCCACAAGAGCAGTGGAAAACCTGCTGTGCTATTTAAGCTTGATAAGGCCAAAAAAAGGTCACATAATGCAACCTCACAGATAGGTCGTCACTGGTCTTGCCTAGAGGTGCATCAGCCCAGCAAGTACAGCTGTGAGGGAGCTGGTGGCTGCGTGCCTGAGCTGGGGCACAACAGCAGCTCTTGGGGTGGCGGCTGGGGGGGCCATTGCCTTCTGTGGCTGAGGAACAGCATGGCTTGTGGGAATTTGCCAGTAGCCCTCACGGCTTGTGGGCCTGTCCTTGTCTTCTAGGCTTATTAAAGGAGACGGCGAAGTACTGGAAGAAATTGTCAGCAAGGAGAGACACAAGGAGATTAACAAGGTAGTGGGGACTTGCTACCAGCACGAGCTGCCGGTGGGTAGGTGGGCGCAGCCGGGGAGCTGCTGCACCCAGAGGTGTTACCTCCCTGGGGACCCCACTGACTCTACTGGGGCAAACTGAGCCCTGGCAGCTCCACAGGAGCCCCTGGGGGTGGGTGCTGGTGGTCCTTCATCCTTGGGCAGGCAATGCTGTGAGCACCTGTGTCTCTCCCTTTGCAGCAAGCCACCCGGGGGGATGGGCTGGCCTTCCAGGTGAGGACAGGGATGCTGCCATGAGCACGCAGGCGCCAGCCATGCCGGAAGCCTGTCCTGCTGCTGGTGCCAGTGCAGGCACAAGCCCCTGTCTCTGGACGATGCAGACAGCACCACATCAAGATGCTTCCCCAGGGGCAGTTTCCAGCCATTCTGTAAGTTACTGACTGGGAAGGAAAGTGACTTTAACAGTTCATCGCCCAGTAAACAGCTTCTCCCCCCCCTCTCCTGACCTGAGCCAGTGTGGCTGTAACGCATTTAGAGCTACTTGCCCCGATGCCCCTTTCAAGGCTGGAGGAGGTCAGCAGCACCCAGGGCACAGGCTTGCTGGTGCTGAGCACCTAGAGGTGCTGCTGTCCCTCAGCTCTGGGCTTTGGTGGGCAGGAGCCAGCGCGGCACCAAGACAGGGTATGTGCTGGGGCTGCAAAATATGCAGCTGGCTGCCACTTCCTTCCCTTCAGGGGCTGCTCTTGGCCCCTTCCTTGCTGGATCTGCATGCCCCATGCTTACCTGGTGCTGCGGGCTCACAGGCCCTTTGCACTCGCCCACCCCGCTGAAAGAGGAGCAACTGTGCTGCTGCATGGCTCTGCTCAGGCTGCAGCTGTCCTCTGCACCTTCAAGTGCCACCCTCCACTGCGCCTCAGGAGCTTTACTCAGCCTTTCGGCAGCTTCATCTCATCGGGTGGTGCTGGGGGGACCGCTGACCTGGCATGCCTTGCTGGGGTGTGGGCAGGCATGCTTTGCAGAGGGGTGGCTTTGCCTTGCTGTCTGTTCCTGCATGCGACTTGTGTCCCTTCCCTATGGCGCAGGCCCCAGGCAGCATTAGGGCTCTGGGCTTCTCAGGGCCTGTGCCTATGGCCGCTGTGAAGCAAACAGCTCGCCTTTTCCCCACTGCAAAGTCCATAAATCTACAAACTGTTAAAAAAAACCAAAAGAAATGACAAATGTATTAAAGGACAAATGGGTTCTGCAGGACTGATCTGCATGGAGGGTTTCCACATTCTGTTCATCGCTGTAACCCCATTAAACTGGCGCCTGCTCACATCTTGGGTTTTGCAACTTGTCTGTTTCTAGAGTCTCCAAAAAAAAAAGCAGACAGAGAAGAGCCTTCCCATTTCTTTAATCTGTGTAACTCACAATGATACTGTACACAAAGCACACCCAGGCATTGGAACGATGCACTAACAGCAAGGAGGAGAAGGAAGTTGTACAGAAGGTTTGTCACACACAAGCGAGTCATCGGCACGGTACTGTACACACAGGGGCGTACCCAGCGCGGCTGCCGGCGCCCTCGGGCATGCCCTCCAGTGGTTCCCCACACACACGTCTGTTACCCCTAAAGCAATTTTTTATAAATAAAATATAACTAACATCGTTGGAATATAAAATTGACAGTCGAGGGTATCAACAGGCAGAGGGTGCTGAGGACAGGGAGGGGACCGTAAGGCTTCTAGAACTAATAGGAAATGCAGCAAACGGTGGCGATACCTGAAGAAGGGGCTGCTACAGCAAGCACGGCGGCTGCTGGGCGGAGCGGGAGTTTGTTAGTAACCCTTTGGCTAGTTACTGCTCTCGGCTCGCGTGTCGGACACTGTAAACGTTTTTGGTATTAGAATTTCGCCTCATCTGACTGAGTGATCTGGCAAACCCAGGAAAACAACTCGGAGGGAATGCATGGGCTCCTCTTTTTATTTTTAAAAGACTTTAAAGGGACAGCGTCAGGTAGAAAGTCTGGCCCAATAGTGCAGTAATACAAAAAGCTGCTTTTTATAAAAAATCTGAGCTCCACAGCAGAGTTTGATTCCCATGGAAACAATTAAAAAAAACCAAAACAAAAAAGACTGAGGCAGCCTGTGCAGCGCGGGCTGCATTGTGCTAGTGTGCGAGAACAGGACGTGGGCTGCAGCAGAAGCAGCGCAACTGTCGCCGGTCGCGCCGATGGCTGCCCAGACAACTGCGATAGGGAGGAGTACAAGAAACTTCGTATTCTTTCGTTTCGAAGCAACAAGTTATTTGTAACAAAGATAAATTAGGTCTGTAACCTGACAGTGCCCCTTTAGTAAGGATGGAATATACATTCATCTTTCCCTCACTGCATCCAGACAGATCCTCTTCCATACATGTGGAAAGGCATCAGGTCACATGCATTGCTCTCCAAAACAGCTCGGAACAAACAGGTTATAAACACAGAGTTAAACTATTGCTATTGTTCTTTGAGTGAGTAGCACGTTGATCTTTGCTTCAGAGAGATGAGTGCCAGATGGGGGCGGCTGAGGATAGATTGATGTAGACTATGATGGACTGAATCGGTGGAGAAAAACTTATTGGCATATTTCCTGGTAACTACACCCACCTCATCTGATATTATTGCAGCAATAAAGGTCCTGCTCTACAATTGCTTCTCCGTGTTGGATCTGTACAACGGCAACAGATGGGGGGCCAGGGAAAGGACCCAGGCAAGTTTCAAGAAGCTCAACAAAGGATGAGGACGGAGGTGCTATGATTGTCAGTCTAACTGGTTAGTAGCTGTTTAAAACATGAAGTGATGGAGAGGTGAGTATAATATTGCACTTCTGCATTCATTGACAGTTACATTAAACTTGGTCCATAAAATAATTGCTTTGTACATAATGCCTGAAACAAAAAGCTACATTTTAAAATATTAATAAACCCTGAAGGTTCCAGTCCCTCCAGACATTTTTTTTCCTCTACATAAATAAATAACTTTCAATTTTATATATCCACTTTTTATGTTGAACATTTACATTCGTCTCTGTTTTACACTATCTACACATAAGAAAATGTGAACATCTTGTCAGCATTGGAAAATGTACAGATCATGCCTTGGTTGTGGACTTGGAGGAAAGTTGAATTTTGCAAAGGCCATATCCAAATTTGCAGAAATTATTTTGTGATGTGGTTTGGTGACTTCACAGGATGGATTGTGGCTTGGCTTCCTACTCAGATGGCATCTGTTTGATACAACATTCGACTAGCGAAAAGCTGGGACAATTCACATTGTTTTTAAACCCAGTAAGCTCTGGATGTACATTCAGAGAGCTAAGCTGAGTCGGCAGAAAGGGAAGTCAGTTTTCGGTAACAAAAGTCATCAGATACATTCTGTAATTGAACAATTATCAAAGAGAAGTGGTTAAACATTTTGCGGTCAGGCTGCAAGATGTGGGAGATGCACTGGGTGGTGGGCGGGCAGTCGGGTTTGAGTGCTCCACAGGCTCGGATGCCGTTGGCAGCTCAGCACTATCCCTCCTCTGCCTCCGCTTCGACCCTCCAGCGCCATGAACATATGAGATCTGCCTTGGATGTCTGATGAGTTAGATTTGCCTACCGTGGCCCAGAGCCAATTAGCAGAGCAGCGTTCACAGTGCTGTGTATCTCAGTGCGGCCGTCCTGCACTTCATATTGAAACAGTTAATAAAATGAAGCAGCCAGTCTAAAAAATTCTTCGTTATAAATAAGATCCTCATAAGTAGAAAGTGATATAAAGACAGGAAGGTGTGGTGGGGGAAAGCAGGGTTACACATAGTCAGGGAGCTCAGTAGGACTATAAAATCTCCACGTGAAGAGGCCAACTGGAGTCTGTAAATGGGCACCCCGGATACCCCCGGGGTGGATGCCCCTCCACCCCAGAAGGTGTGTGCAAGGAGGGAACCGGGCCCTTTGTTGGGGCCAGGCTGACCGGGGAGCGACAGGACCAAGGGGCTTTTTGGCAAGCCCTCGCTCTAGGCACTGTTCTCTGCTGCTGCAGAGCGACGCGCTCCCATTCCTGTACCGTGCACCGCGCACGTCTCTGTGTCACTCGGGGTGCCAGCCAGCAGCAAGCACTTCGCCCTGCGTGCTGGCAGCTCCCCTCTGCCACGCACCCAGCCCCAGCTCGCACCAGCAGCACACAAACCATCAGCTCGGGCACATCCACTGAGAAACACACCAGGAAAATTAAGATATGGCCTTTTCTTAAGGTTGCCTGACATTGTTGGCACACTTCCTTACAGTCTCCTTACTGCTGGAAAAACTTCTGCACAGATTTTTTTTTTTTAAATATATACATATATATACGTGTGCGTGCATATGTATATGCATATATGTATATATATACACACACACACCCTGGCTTAGCAATATTTCATTGTCATGCACTACAAACAGTTAGGTGTAGCTACATGAGATGGTAACAGGTTTCCATTCTAAAAATCATCAGTGCAAAAAACAATGAGGTTTTACAGTTCAGTAACTACAGGTAAAAGAAGCGAGTCTAGTTCCCATGAAAGCTGCTACTGAACTTGGAGAGAACCTGGGAAGAAGAAAACGTCTCAGAGGTGGGTGTTGAGAGAGTCAGACCCTGCATTTGGATGAGAAGAACTGCAATGCAATCTAGCTGCTGAGTGCCTTCAGCTGTTTCCAAAGATACGGTGGTTACTTTTGGAAATAATATATAGCGAGAATATTTGGAGACTTTAACAGCAAATTAAGTGTCTGAGGTTTGTAACAGCTCAAACAAAAGAGCTTGTATTCCTCTTTTAATAGGTCAACGCATTAAATTCCATCGGCTTCTAAAAGGTCTCTTTAGAAAATAACAGTAATAACAATAACGACCCCACTTTTTCAGGCGTGAATCTGCCGACGTTCTGCCTCTACCAACAGCATCGATACATCTTTATGCTTTCCCACTGCATGTACTCCTTGAGAAAGTGGCTCAACTTGAAGCTCTTTGTACATGTAAAGCTCTCGGTTGCTCTGCCTGGCACGGTCCATAATAAATCGCTCGCTTGGGGCTGTCTGTGCTGGGGAAACAGCACGCTTATCAAACCCCAAACCCACCCCATGCCGGCACCGGCAGAGCACCTCAGTCTGACGCCTGGGACAACCAAGAACAAGTTTCCCCAGCCTCATCCCTTGTTCCTGTGGCTCTGAGGACAGCACTCGGTCACGCGTATCGGAGCGATGGCTAACAAGGCGAGGAGGCACGTATTTACAGTCACTAAACCTGGATAAAAGAAGGAGGCAGGAGAGAGCACGATCTTGACCTGGAAACTTTCCCCCCCCAATTTCTAGCTGTTCCTTGGGCTCATGCTGCACAAACCTGACGCTCCCGCTGCAAGGCCTGCACATTCTGCATGGGAAACTTCCCATCTCTTCCCAGAATACCATGATGTTATTAGAGTAGCACCATATTTACCCTTCCAGCCTGTAACGCCGGCCTCGTCCCTCTTTCCTTTTGTTTTCTCCTCCGGTGGCTGCAGCTGACAGTTGCTGGCTCTGGTCTGGCTACTTCTGCCCCAAGAGGCCAGACTCCAGCCGGGATGCTGTGCTCCGGCCCCAGCACCCCGTGGCGATGCTCATGCTTCTTTGGCTGCGTTCTCTGTCCCTCTCCTTGTCGCTGTCAGACTGGCTCTGTGTGCGCTCGGGGCGGTGGCCGGCGCTGCCGCTGGTGGCCGAAGGCTGGGAGGAGATGGTCCGCAGCAAGTGATTCCTCTTGCGCAGGAACTCGGTCTGGCTGGGCAGCCCAAAGCTGCCTTTCCGCAGTGCCATGCGCGTGGTGTTCTTAGCCGGGCGTGAGCGATGGTTGTACTCCAGCTGGGCCAGGTGAGCTGCGTACCCCTCAGTGATGAACTGTGAGACAAGAGGGACGAGGGCAGGCGTTAAGAGGGGTGGGACACATTTTCCCGATAGCCGCTGGCAGCCAAACGTGTTTGCTCTGTCAGGTTCTCTGGGGTGACATACAAGACATAGAACCACTCAGACAGATGTGATGGGTCCTGGTATGTACAACAGTTCCTGTCCTCTTGGCAAACACTAGCTCAGTCACCAGTCTTAAGACGACCAAATTCCCATTGCCCTCCCACGGGAGGCCCTTGGCAGCCCCTCCAGGGCTCAGACAAGCTGGCTCCTACCTGACACTGGCTCTGCAGCTTCTTGGTGGGTCGGCCAACGATGTAGATGTGCGTGGGTGGGAGGCTGATGGAGCTGTACACAGAGATGTCCTTAGTAGATCCATATGCCGCATGGATCCTCATGTGGAGCTGCGGGGAGGGAAAGCAACATGCGGTCAGAACGTATGGGTGCCCCATGCTGCTCAACAGGCAGGATTTTTTTTTTTTTTAAATAGCATTTGTGGGAATCTGAGGTCAATAAGTTATGTAAGTTCCCAGCTGGATAATGCACCACTGTGCAAAGCACTAATTAACAGGGCTGGGGATGTTTACAGGCCAGAACAAGAGGAGTAACAGCAATATGAAAGCAGATCTCCGCTTGATGATCCAAAGCCTGTCCTTGAGGTCTGCGGGGGGCAGGGATGCAGCACACTTCACTGCCTACTTGTCACTGGGGGAGAGGAGCTGTTTGCAACCCCCCCGTGCGGTAATCATTAGTGGGGAGCGTTCCTGTCCACCAGCCATGCTGCTGCATGCAATACTGCTTTTTAATTCTGCTGGGCAGAGGGAGAAGGGACAGGCAGCAAAATATGCCGCTCTTCAGGGATTCGTCTGCCTCCACTCCGAGCAGAAAGCAGCTCCTGGCCAACCCTTTCCTTAGTCTGCTGAAGCAGGGGCTGGCAGGGGAGGTGTGGACACTGGTACCACCACAGACCGGCCAGCTTTGCCCCCGGAGCTGCAGGCAGGCCAGGAAGATGGAAAGGAAATCTCTGACTCTGGTCACAAACTTGTTCTTCTGGAGGACAAGGGAGAGCAGGCAGCAAGTACAGGCCAGCTGCTCCTGCCACTGTGACTCAGGCTGAAATGAAAGTCCAAGAGAGTTAACGAGGGGCTTTCTCTGCTATTCAAGGCAGGGCACAAGGGCTTGGGACACTGGCAGTTCCTTCACTTGCCGGACAGAGAAAACCTTGTTTTATCTGGAGCTTTCCTGAGGCTCTGGGCTGAGCAATATTAAGACCTCCATGGGGTCAAATGCTTAGGAACACACTCTCTGGAGTCTCCTGTCAAGGCTGTGTGGTGCAAAGGCATTTCTATAGCAGCTCCATACCCTCTCAGACCTGCTGGTTACACCACAGGCAGCCAGAAAGCCACCAAACAGGTGAAAAAAGTGCACATGTGGCGAAGGGAGGCACTGCTGCTTCTCTTTCATTAGGCATTTGGTCTTGGAAGGACCAGTGATGAAATGGAGCAGTGCAGAGCAGAGATGACAAAATTTAACAGCATAGACACTTTTGTAGAGCAATAAAAGGATGAAAATAAAATGAACAGATTAATCTTCCACTGCGGGTCACATCGCTGCCAAGAGACTGGTGCTGACAGGGGCAATTGGACGAGGAGCAATCTTAACCCATGCTACGATCATATTTCAGCAGACCCACGCTTACGTCTGTGATGAGGGATTTCAGAAAGTTGGCCTTGTGCCGCAGTGGGTCGTGAACAAGCCCATCGCAGAAGGACACGATCCCATGGGGGAAGTTGTGCTGTGCTAACCACGCTACCACCCTCTGCTTCTGCATGTCAGGGCGGCCCGTGACATAGATAATGAGGTAGCCGAGGTCTTGCCAGTGCCTAGAAGGAAAACCACAAGTCAATAGATTGCAGATGTAGAGCAACGCCAGTGTAAAACAAACCGACTGCCCCAGTGCCTGCCGCTGACCTTACAACGTCGACTGCTCCGGCACGGACTTTGGGGTCACTGCCCATGATGGATACACTGGCTGCAAAGGAGCCGTCGATGCTGAACACCACAAACTCTGTCCCCTTCGGCAGGACTGTGATGTAGCTGTCTGCATATGTGTGGTCGCCCCTGAAAGGGATGCAGGTACTTGTAGGCATTAAGGTATTCAGAAGGTATCACCGAGTCCTGCAGTGCACCACAAGCCCAAAGCAGCACCCAAATCTGGCCCAAAGGCTCTAACAGCAATGCCACCCTCAATTACAGCAGTGATGGGCACTGCACGAAGGCCTCTGTGTTAAAGTGGGGATGGAAGTAGTACTCGGTAGCCCTGGTGTCAGTGACTCAAAAAAATACCCCCAGAAAACCATTGCTGGGTTCACCACTGAGAAGATGCTTCTCTCCTCCCCCTTCCAGAGCTCAACACCAGCAGCTGAAGCTGAGCTGGAGCCCCTAGGCTGTGAATTATCACTAGTACAAAGTTCTGTCTCTCAAGGACAAGTTTATGGTCTTTAAAATACACTCAGTTGTGCAGTTTTGCAGACGACCACAAGGCCATACGTCCATGGTGCAGAAGGCCTGCTCCTGCAATGGGAGCTCCATTAGCATGCTGTTGATGATGCAGGAGTCAGAATAAAACGTGGATCTTCTTCTTACAGCTGTAGACTACAAATAGCTTTGTCCTTGTTGCTGGCAAACCAGGCTCTGAACCCAGCCAACAAGCCGAGCTGTCCCACAAGGAGCGACCCTATTCTACAGTCATCAAATTCCTCCTTTGTTCCTCTTGCCAACTAAGCCCTGGGACCCCAAGGGACCTCACCTGACCACCATCTTGACAGGGTACACGCCGATGCCCAGGCGACGGTTCTCGGGGATAACATAAGAAATCCTGCCACTGCTGTTGCTGATCTCTGTGTCAAAGTAAACCCACTCTCCTGATGGCGGCTGGGTCATGATGTGAATGTCCACCTGGGAAGACAGCAAGGCCGGGTCAACAACAGCACTGAAGACACAGACAAACAGAACAGGCCAAGCACTGGGACCTTCCACCCAAGCCCCTTTTGGAGACCAGCAGGGGCTGGGTCCTGCTTCCACCCTCTGCACTTCACCAAGCTGAGAAGCACCCAAACATCAGGATGCTGGAATGAAACCTGGCCTCGGTGGTGAGGACCTCCATGATGAATGCTGTTCCTGGTAGGAGGCACCACACAAGTCTGAGGAAGGGAACCTGGCCAAAACGCAAGGCTAGCAAACCCTCTCAGGGACCAAGGGAGCACCGACCAGCGCTGCCTCTGTCCCTGACCCCCACGCTTTTCACCACATGGTGCACAACCCCCAGAGCAGACACAGTACCTTTTCTCCTGTGAGTGTGACCATATCTAATGGACCGTACATAAACCTTCCAGTTAAAGTCTGGGGCCCATCTTCATTAGCGATGGTGTCGTTTATCCTGTGGTTGGCTGTGACATTCTGTGTAAGTCAAGAGGCAAAGGGAAAAAAGAAAAAGAGGAAAGAAAATTTTAAGTTTGCAGCGATGGACAGCCTCACGGGGAAATGCCAAATGTAACTGGACAAATTGGAGCGTGTGTTTCTCTGTGCCATTCCCCCCCTCCACTCCACGCACAGCTCTCAGCTTTAGAAAAGAATTTGACCTGTGGCAGAGGTGAGACTCTGTGCCCCGCATCGACGGGGTGGATTTGAGTGTACGTGGCTGAAAAGCCAATTTCAATGGCAGTTTGTATGTGCAATTCCAATACTGTCTATTAACTCTTACACTTTCGATTTAAGAGGCGATACAAACGGCTGCCAGATAAATCTGCTAACATTGTTTCAGCTCTAGCAGAGAATTGCCCTCTTTCGGGAATCAGAGACGTTTCCTGGGAGCGAAGGGCATTTACCGAGCAGAGAACTTGCATTATTGGACTTTGAAAGACTTTGGGTCCCTTTCCCTGACCCACAGCCAACGCATTCTGTATTTTCTGTAGACTCAAGGCCAAAAGGAGACCTTGCTGGTACAGATCTTTCAGGTTTCTCTTTCACAACTGCATGGGCAGGATATAATCACTAATATATACCAGCAGTGCAACATGATCGCCTGTCTCTGCCATGGACAGACACAGCTGTGCCCACGCTGGCTGCCTTCAGTGCCATTCTTGCAGCCAAAATTGAAACCCCTCTACATGACAGCACTCCCTCCTGCTGCGGAGGCAGCCCCAAAACTACCCTTACCCGGAGCTTCACGTGTGTCCTCTTGCGGAGCCACTTCTCGCGGGGCTTGGAGGGGGTGAAGACGGACACCTCCTTTCCGTCCAGCTCCAAAACGCTTGAGTTCTCGTGCCTCATCACCTGCGGGAGGACAGATCCCATCGAGACGTCAGCCACTTGCGCAGTGACCCCCCTCCTCCTGCGCCCACGCTGTTCTGCATCTCCCGAGCCAGAGCTGAGTAAGGGCGATGCCTGGACAGAGGTGGGCTGAGTTTGCTTGCTGGGCGTTTGGCTTGTTCAGCTTGCAGGTTTTACAGGCTGCTCCCTTAATTGCAAGGACAAGCAGTCTCTTCTGAACTAGCAAAGCCTGTGGCCAGCGCTGACTTAATCCCAGCTGGGACGCAGGTTATTTAGATTGTCAGGAGGTACAAAACTGACTCAAACACAGCAGGACGAGCTCTGCACTTAGATATCTGCCCTTCCTCCAGGCATTCATTAGTCCCTTCCCATGGTCTGCGAGGGACCGGTCTCCTCCTTTGAACATGAGTTTTCTGCCGTGCTCATAACAGATCCAGCACCAGCTGCTCTGACCGGCCTCATGCCGACAGATGCCGTTCCTTCAGCTCATTTCTTATTTCTATTTAAATACATTTCAGACTGCTCTTGTCCCATGGCTTTTTTTCCTCTCATTGATGTGACCCCAGCGGAGGCAAGCAGGGGTCTGTCTTGGCCATGTGCGAGGCAGAGCCCAGGGTGTGTGTCCATCCTGACCTCATCTCCAAGGTTGACAAGAGCTCAAAGACTTTGTGCTGGTGAGATGTCACCACACCAGTGTGAAGATCTGAGAGGGGGCAAGGTGATGCCCACCAGCCAGCCTTTGGGGGCAATTCCTGCCTGTCACCAGGGCATGGGCAGGGACGGAGAAGCAGGAACCCAGAGACAGGAGGGTTAGATCCTACCTAGATTGCTCTTAAGCTCTAGAAGGGAAAAGGAAGAGTAACACCCAAAGGTGAGGGGACATCTCAAAGACTGCTCTAAGACTGGGAGGTGACCCTGCACAGAGAACTCCCGAACGGGTAGTAGTCCTTAGTGACCCCATCCCACCAAAATTTAAGAAGCCCCTTAAATGTGGGCTCTTTTACAAGGTCTTGAACATATTATGCGTGGTCACCAGCTCTCCAGCTGACCAAGGCTGTAGTGGTCTGACACAGGCCAGCTTGCTTTGCAGAGCTGAAGCTGTTTGTCTTCCAGGGAAATGGAAAAAGGACCCAGGGAGGATGAGCTTGCTGCGGAGGGAGTTCATGGAAATCCAAGGTAAACAAAATAACAAGTTTTACTGAAGATTATTTAAATCAGGAATCTATTTCGAGTCCTATTTGGGCTTGTTTTAACAAGATTTAATCTCTGAAGGCTAAACTATTCAATAGCTTACTTTTACATTTTGTCCAGAAATGACTTTCAAAGGCGATTAGGAACAAGTCCTTATTAGGGGAAGAAGTGGCATGGTGCTCTGGAAGGACAGCAAGAAGACAGGGGATGAGAAAAAACATGGTCTCAAGGCAGAGATGAGTGAGTAGAGACAGGTGCTGGGGAAGGGCGGGGGGGGGGGCAGACTACCGAGGCAGCCCCTGGCAGACTTTGAATGGATGGAGAGGTCCCTCAAGCCACAAGATATGAAGCACCACACTGTGCTACAGACCCAGGTTCGGGCTGAATCCTAAGTAATTAGCTATTTCTTGAGCAGAGCATTCTGTGTATGAGACTGTCGTGCCTGTTCCCACTAATGCACAATTACGGGTCTCTCTCTCTCTTCAGCCCCATGAGGCTGAGTTTGATGCGGGGCTGGGGCTTCACAGCAGCTGATCCAGCAAGGTGTGTGCAAGCACAGAGATGTCCTGCTGGGCTAGGTACAGCCCGGGAAGAAAGGATCTCACTGGATTATCGCTACTGCTCAGCTGCCACCAGCACTGACATCTCTGTTGTTTATGGTTCCCACACTATTTGGAAGATAGCACTGAAAGAAAGTTTGCCAACAGAATCATAAATAATTGAAAGCTGCAGTCAAGGAGGCTGGAAGAGAATGGGGATGGCTTAACAGCTGAGCTAACACAAAGCAAACCCAAGCACCGAAGTGGGCAACACAATCCACAGAGTTGCTTTTAGTTTTGGTTTTTTCCAATTCCATGCTCTAGGTACCATTCCTTAGGAGTTTCGTACTTTGTAAGGCAAGTAACTCCCCCTCATCCCTAAGGAACTGAAGGACAAATATTTCTTTTAGGAAAAACACATTTTAAACAGTAAATTTAAATATCTCAGGCCAAATGTAGGTTCATAGAATCTGAGGTTCCAGACTCCAGACACCAGCAATCCCATTTACCTAGCCAGGAGAACTGCTTTGTACTGGAGGAACGAGGACTAAATCCCAATGTGGTGACGATGGTCTGAGTTCCTAGAGGAGACCACAGTAACTTAGCCAAAATGGAGAACTGAACTCTGCCTATCAACTCATGTCAAATTCGTACAGAACTTCTCCTTTGGTTTTATTGTATTTGGTGCTTTTTTTGTACACTGAGAAGTTTCCTTTAAGTTGCAGACTTGAGATCCAAACTTGCACACACAGGGAAGAACTCACTTCAAGAAACAAGTGCCACTGACTTTTGTCACTGTGATCTGATAGGAAACAGCCCTCGGCTCAGTCCATGGCTCCCTGGTAAGCCCATCTGAAACCCGCTCCAAGGAGAAAACCCACACTCAAACTAACCAGGTGTGACAGCACACGTCTGTGCAGTTTGAATCTGTGCAGCTCTGCTAACAACACAGGTGAGGAACAAAAAGAAGGGGAAGAAAATGGATCTGCAGTGGCAAAGGGTATTTTTTCATCTGTACATGTCAATGAGAGTTATGGAAGGACCACTGAAATAAATAAAGACCCCAAAATATTTTTCAGCCCAAGGGAGATCAGAGGAGGGAGGATGACCATACCTGTCTCAGCAGGAAGGAGACAACGTCTGTGGACTCCCAGTAGCTCGCATGGAAGAGGTGCGGCAAAGCGACCGTTGGGAAAGCTGTCAGAGCATCAGGACAGTAGAGAGCGTAGTCAATCCTTTTGGTTCCCCACCATTTGGCAGCAACTAGAAGCAAAAGACTCGTTCAGACAAAGGGGACTCACATGCACATGCAGTCTCCATCACAAACGGTATTTCAAGGCTCTGGCTCCTCACTCCAGGTACGACAAGAGGTTGGTCCCTGGCTGGTCGCACTGCTAAGAGGGAACAACCGACCCGGGGCTCAGTGTTTGCTCAAACCAAGGGAGGAACACACAGGGGCACCAGCACCTGAGCTCTCCTTTATTTAAGCAAATAGGAAGGCACTAGAGGGCAGGTATTAACTGGCCGTTACTCCAGACCCTGGGGAAGGGGTCCAAAGCTCATACACAATGAGCCTGGGAATCCATGTGCCAAAATGTGACAGAAACACATCTCCCTGGAGCTGTGGGAGGAAGGATGTGTGTGCTCTGCCCACCATAATACATGCCCAGGCCATCTCCATCCCTGCTTCCAACTCCTTTGGCTTTCAATCGAGGAATAGCAGCCAGATATTGGCCACACTAAAGAGGATCTGAATACTGGGAGCCCATGGGAGATGCTAAAAGGCACCACAAGGCAGGGTATATGGCACGTGCCACCAGGATTGGCAGTCCCCAAGTCCTTGTTGCCCTCCCGGGCTACCACATTGCAGGCAACTGAGACGCCCAGCCCAGCCTCCCTGGGAGCACAGCCTCTGCAGTGGCCAACAAGAAAAGTATCTGGGAGAGCCAGGACTTCGTTGCACAGGGGACTGAAAAATACACTGAGATTTTGGGTGGGCAAGGTTACAGACAAGGCAGAAGAGTTTCTCCCTCGGGGAGTCAACAACTCATACACAAGTGTCCAACAGACGCCGCTCACCCATGGGACACCACCACACTTCAACGCTGCCCTGAACTCTGCCCACGCACACATCCTTTCCGACTCCCTAGCAATAAGCACATCTCAGCCCAAAGTCCCAGACCCCAAACGTGTGGGCTGCTTTCCCAGCAGCGAGGAGTCCTCAACCCCCACGCGCTCTGGCCTGGAAAAGCAGCTATGGAAAGAGAAGATGGATCAGATCCAGACAGCAATAGGAGGAGCTGCATTTGCATGCAAGTTACAAGCTGGGACTTTGACAAGGGTTTTCTCAAGCTTGGTTTTTCTCTGTGACAATGTTCCCTTTTTATGGACTTCCAGGAAGGCTGCCAGGTGTAAGCTAAGATCCAACAAACCCCTCTTAAGGGAAATCTAGCTGGTGACGAGCACAGATGCTGAACTGAAAAAATGGACCCACCAGCTCCTTCCAGAGACTTACACAAAGCTCCCGCCACAGCAACATGCAGAGGGTTATGGCATCAGCACATCCCCATGGCCCAGCCCTGGCTGTGCTGAGTGCCCAGGCCACTCTCAACCTAATGGCCCTTGCTTTTCTGAAGAGCCATGGGAAGGAGGAGAAGAGCATTGATGGATCAACATGGCTTTTCCAGAGCACATAGGCACCTCCTCGCAGCCATTTCTGACTCCCTGTCTTCCAAATTGGGAGCTCCTGGTCATGTCCCAACCCTTCATTTCTCATGCAAGTCCCCAGCTCGGGTAATTTCACACTTTGCAGGAAGCAGACAGGATGTACTCTTCCATGCTCAAAAGACAGTGGTGGAGGCAGAAGCATTGTCCCCACAGCTCTGCCCAGAAGAACTCCTGCTCTTGCCAGGTTGTTAGCTGTGTTATGATCAATCTTCGGAGCAAAGTGACAGAAATACTTGTTAAAATGCAATCAGAAATTGCAAGTGCCTCAGTGAAAGCGCAAAGATTTGTTGTGAAGTTCTGCGACTACTGAATGAGAAAGGAGGTCGACCAGAGTGGATCTCTCCAGAATACCTGTCTTGATGTCCAGGTCGGGTATCCGAAGAGCACAGTCTGCAGCCTGACTCCATGGCCCTTTGAGCTTTCTTCCCTTCAAAGGGATTTCATGTTTGTGCTGCCTATGTCTCTTGGATGAGGTCTGGGTAGGGGATTTGTGAGGGAGGGCAAGTTGGGACAGAAGGCTAAACCCTCTACAATGATTAAGGTGGTGTTTGGTTTCTAAAAGGAAAAATAAAATAAAATAAAGCAGAAATCACACTTATTAATATGGCGCACACATGCCGCAGGCAACACCGGTTTCATCCTCCAGAAATTCACAGTGCAAGGGAAGCTGCACCTTAGAGAGGGCTCCCGAGAGGGAGCCATGGTTTTGCAGGACCCCTCTGGACTTCCTCTGGCTCTCCCCGAAGAAGAAACACGGACCGCAACCAACCCTCAATGCCACAGCTTCATATCGCCACCGCGCTAATAAGGTCGAGCGCAAGAGCTGCAAAGCCAGAGCAAGGGCTCAGAGGACACGTTGTCACTCGGGAGGCGAAGGAAGGGGCTGCGACAGCCCTTGGCGCAGGCTGCAGATGGGTCCAGACACGTGCGCACAGCCCACGCCGGGGCCAGACTCTTCCTCTCTGATCTCAGAAACAGGTTTTGATAGCTGTGAAGTGCGTGGAGGAATAAATTACACAAACAAGAAGCTAAGTAATCGGGGAGAGCGCAGGGAAAGCAAAGAGAGGCAAGCGTTGCGTGGGCCTGATCCTGCCGTCGGCTCGCAGAGGCAGGATCCCTCCATCGCGTCATGCGGGCCTTTAGGCATCACCCCGGCGTAAACACTTCATAATGAACAGCCACCGCCCCCCGCTTCCCATCCTGGCTGGCCGAGCTCAGCAGCTCTCCGTGGGTGTGAAACCAGCAGAAAACAAACACCTTCTCCCCCAAGAGCCTCCCTCCCAAGCAGATTAATATTAAGCAAGTGCCTGGCAAGATGTCTTACCAGGACAGATATAAGAACGCACACAGAGAGTGCGGTGTCAGCTCTCGGACGTGCTTTGGGAAAGAAAACCTCTGACAAACCTCTGTTTGTTAGAGGGCAGGTATTTTTTTCCTGCTGCTGAGCGTTGCCTCAAGCAGTGCAAGAAGTTACAGCAGCCCCTGACCAGCGCCCACACACGTTCAGCAACTAACACTTGCCTTGGGGAGCATTATTAACCTCAGCAATTAATTATGAAGTGAGTCGTTCATAGCCCTGTTTGCCACCCTCTGGGACAAGAGTTTGGGCTGAAGGTTTTTTTGGTAGTTTTTTTGGTTTGTTAATTTGTTTTAAAATTTGTATGGTTTTCAGCCTTTTTCGGTCTGAGTTATGAGAGGTCTCTGAGGATGCAGACTGTTAATCTCACACCTCAGCTGAAATGAAGAAGGGGCTGAACTGTTAACAAAGGCTATTGTTCTCCACTGTATTAGCTGGGAAGTTACACAGGTCTTGGGAAAAATAACAAATAAAAAATCCCTTCTGTTCCCCATTCGGCTCTGGACATGGATCGTAACTGGCTGACACTCTGAGCTGTCCCACAGGCTACAGAAGAGCTGAATTTCTAATGCAAAGTAATAAATAACCCAAACCTGTTCTTCCCTTTCAGCATTACAGAGGGGCTTACTCATCCCCATTTTTGTGGGCCACATTTAAGTGATCTGCATCAAGCCACATGCCACATCCTGCATCATCAATCTGGCAGTGCTGATCCCTACCAGTTCTGCACGACTTATCAATGGCAGCACAGAAACATCCGTTTGGATTAACCCTCACCATGCACAGCAGCCAAATGGTGCTCAGAGTTATAAATTATTATATTTTTTGGAACCATTCATCACCAGCACAGTCCAACATGCATAACACAGCAGCGGCCCCTGTATTACAATCAATTTATCACCTGTTCCTCCAGGGGATGTGATAACACGTGGCACTGACTACAGCAAAACCAGGTGAAGGCAGAATAATTCCAACTTTCTGTTATTAATGGAAAGTATAACCCCAGACAGACAGACAGAAGCTGCGTGGCTCTTGCCCGGTGCGTGGTGCTGAGAGAGCGGTGCAGCAGCAAGCGGTAGTCTCAGAGGGGTGAAACACTTACTGTTGGCTATGTTGGAAGCAGTGTAACTGTCTGCCATTCCTGAGACCTGGCTGGCAATGCTGATCTCACTGGCTCTCCGGAAGCCCCTGAACTGAGGGGCTGAAATGGGGGTGGACAGGGACGCGCTTTCCATGAAGACGGCACCATGAGACTGAACAACATCTGCTACAAAGTTGAAACAGGGAAATCAAAATATTAGACCAACAGACAGAGGCTGGGCAAGATGAACTTGAAGGGAGGAAGGAAGCAAACAAGGCTGGTAGGTGCAAAAACCTTTCAGAACCGATTGGAATGAAAAAAAACATTTCATTGGAGCTCTGGTTTGAAAGAAAGCAAACACCACAGCAGGCAGAGACACAGGTGGCTGGAGGAGCAGTCTTTGATTGAAAGAAGCAAAATAAGTAGCTCAAAAACCAAATCCAAAATGCCAAAGAAAAATCCAGGCAGACTTATTCAAGCAGCAATAACTGAAGCATGTGTCATACATACAGATGTGAATACAGGCAACTTCATATATTCACATCGGGACAAAATAACCAAGGTAAGGAGAACAACAAAAATCAACCTTAGAAAGGGGATATTTGTTTTCTTTAAACATTTAGACTTAAATGAACATCTCCAAGACAGAAGCATTAATGCAAAAACCAAAAAATTTAAAAAAAAATCAAGAAAACATTTTCATGCCTGGCAGGGACTAAATTTGAACTTGTATTTTATCGCTAATGGATACAGCCAACACTCGTTAAACTAAAGTAAGGGCTATTGAAAGAAAGGAGTCTGGTGCTGAGCACTTACATCTCCAATCGGTGTTGGCGGATCAGGGAGCACTCAGTCTCTGTGAAAACAGAGCTTCTTTTGTACAACGTGCAAGTCTGGATTTTTAGATCCCAACCTGAGGTTTACCAAGTGTGGCCTAACCCTTTAGTACATAAATACAGAAAAGGAGGATTTAAAGTCATGCTCACATGGACCTTACACAAGTATTGGAGGGAAATGGACCTAAAATGTTCAGGACTGGCAAACCGAAAGATACTGAAAGTCACAACAAAATCTCTGCATTCCAGTTTTCTCCCTGTAACAGCGGTAAAAGCATCCACCCATCTGCGGATGCTACGAGGTCGAATTAAGTGTCTCTGGGACATCCCAAGATCCTGCACTGCAGAAGGTTTTTGTAATGCCAATACCAAGTACTTCACAGCAGGCAGCACCAGTAAGACAGTAACATGCAAAAGCAAAGCTACTTACTATCATTTTAAGGTTGCCCATCTCTGCTGTACCTGAGGAGCAGCATCTGAACTTTATTCCCAGGTATCAGACAGGGCACAGGTTTGTGCCCAGCCAGGCAGTAGATGTCACAGGGAACGCGAGTACATTACTCCCACAGACCAATATCCTCCGCCTGTTTCAGCCAGTTTAGATATCCTTGGATTTAATCCCAGTATGCGGCTGACACAGAGTGTTGTTTTGGCAACTGGCTTATTTTAATATCGATCTTTTTTTGCTCAGGGCTACTGATTTGCTTCCTCCAATCTCTCAGTTCGCAGCAGCAGTGTCTGTGCCCACACAAATCCTGCTGCAGTGGAGGAAAAGGGAGCGTATGAAGCAGAAAACGTGTAGCTAAGTGTCAGTAAAAGAGTTCTGTTCTCTGCAGGGAAAATCAGGCCACAAGCTGCTCTGTGTAAAAGCTTCGTGGACTGCAAGATCTGAGCCTTAGCGGGAGCCTGACCTGATGATGAGCTGCACACACTGCCCACGTTGTGCCTGAAAGGCCATTACCAGCATCACTTTCTCAGCACTTTCCTCCTCCTTTCACTTTGCCTTGAGCTGCTGGCTGTCAAGACTGCTACCAGTTTCTGCAACCCAGCCAGCCCCACCAGGCCAGCATGGCTTTCTTACTGTGGAAAGCACCAGCACAAGCAAGAGAGGACAATTCAAGTGGAGGCTGTACTTGGAGAACATGAGCCAAGCCAGGAGCCGCATTCAACCCCACAACGGTTTCAAGGGTAAAGGATCTCATTCCCATTGCTGCATGACCTGGGACAACCCTCTCATCTCTTCCCTGGTTATCCCTTCCTCTCCTTTCCCTTGCCTGTACAGACAGCGAGATCCTTCTGCGCTCATGCACTTGTGTCACATCAAGTGGGTGCCCCAACACAGCTGTAAACCCAGATGAGGACCATCAGCTTCCCTCAACCTGGTCAGATGCAAGGAGAGGTTTGGCTTTGTCTGCACTAGGAAAACTGCCAGGTTCAGGTTTAACTAATACCTACCAGCAAAGCCTCAACTTCTTCCTCTCCCTTAAACAGAAAGTATCTGTGGCTTGAATTAGGAAGCAGCTGGAAGACACGCTAAAGAGTGTTACAGCAATGCTACACAGGAGAAAAGGCTGGGCCAAATGTGGTGCTGCCTGGGTTGATCATGGCTCTGGCTCCATTAGCATGTCTTCACTTAGCTCTGCCTGCAATTTATCTCCTTTTTTGAGAACCCAGAAAGTGAATAAAGGAAGAAACAGTGGTATTTCGGGCTTGCTCTTTTTAGCCAATCTTGCTTTCCTGGGCCTGACTGGGGATTTTTTTTAATACAATGAGTTTGAAGCAAAAACACACCCAACGTCAACAGCCCTTCCAACACCATCCTAACTAGTGTCACCAGAGGAGTAATTTTCACTCCTATAAAAGCCTAAACTGTTTTAGCATTACTGAACTGCTGAGCATCGCCTGCATAGGTGGCAGGAGTCTGTTCTGCAGCAGATGAAGTGCCACCCAACAGCAGTGCTCCCATGCTCCAGCCCACTCAGGTTGCTCTTGTGTTTCTCCCTTTTCCCAAGCTTCCTGAAAAAGGACAGTTTCTAAGAAAAATGAGGGCCAGGAAAGGGCAGGGTAGGAAGCGTGGACAGAAAACCTGTTTTATGCATTACTGGCCCTTCAGCCAGGCTTCCTTGACCCCAAAGCTGCAGTGACAGCGACTTCCAGACAAAACCGGGACCTGACTTGCAGGAAAAAAAGCCTCTAAACCTATTCCCTAAACTCTCTGTATTCTTTGCACCAAATCCCTTATGCAGCACCGCTCTTGCAATTTTGAAGCCCAGGGGTCTTTCCTGGGGAGTGCGGTGGCCAGGATGGGACATCACAGACGCTGCCATGCCGACACAGACTGACCCCCAGCACCTGCAACCGCTCCTGCTCCTAAAGGGAGCAGTCTAAAGTCTTCTGCATCGCAGAGGTGGCATCCCCAGCCACGACTCAGGTCCTGACAATCACTGGGAGGTTTTTCAGGCAAGCACTTTGAGCCCAGGGTGAAGTTGGATGGCCGGACCAGGCCCAGCAGCAGCAAGACCTTCCTCAAGATCAGCTGTTCCTTTATGTCACTAGATAAGGACAGAGGTGCCCCGGTTCACTGCACTGGCTGAAGTGTACTTTGTACCATGTCTGAGGGCAGACTTTATCAGAATGAGGAAGTTTCAGGAAGAGGACACCTGGCTCGAGTGGTGCCCTGGGCACCCTCTCTCCCAGCAAAGGACCCGCTGCTGCTCCAACTGCAGCACGCACACGTTGGGCCAGTGCAATGAACCGAGATTTAACGGCACTTCCAGAAGACCTGACGTAAGAAGCAAAATCACTTTTTTTTTTTGCTTACCTATGGATCTTTAATACTCATTTCAGTGCTGTGTCTTTTCATTTATGGACTCATTTGTCAATGTTCTTACTAATTGTTTCCCACTAAGTGAACGACATTGGGCCATCCTCCTAACGTACTGCTGGTACTGCATTAAGTCCTTGGGGTATCTGAATGGCAGATTTCAATATGTGCTATTTGCAGGCTGAGCTGTGGCACTGAAGTGGGAAATACTGAAAGCAATCAAAAAAATAAAAAAATAGAAAAGCCAGCCAGCTTCTCAGCACAGGCCAGACCCTGCTTGCACTGGAGTAACTGGTCAGTGCTGGCCACTCTGCAGTTGCTACCCTGAGATCAAGAGCAACACAGATTTCTGTTGTCTGTAAGTTTTTATGATTCTGGAAATTTCCCACAGTCCAGTGGCTGAACTGGGATTCAGCACTTGCTACAGTCAAAGCAAGCACTGCTTGGTCACACTGTGCTCTTGACACACAAGGTAAAGAGCAGAGAAGCTTCTAAAAGCTTTGTCCTGACAGTGGGAAATATCAGATGACAGCTAAATGGCATTTCATCAGTGACCTCCAAAGTGATTAATTAATAGTACCAGATCCTTTCCCTCTGTTTGTTACAGAACATCACAGCACAGGCAACATGGCAACTGCATACCTAAAAATCTTCTACATCTTCAAAAGACAAAGGGAGAGACTGTCTGGAATAGTCAGCAATGTTGCCATCCTGTATGACCACATAACGTACTGGACTGCTCGTGAACAGCAAGGGTCAGCTTGTTAAAGACAACAAGGCAGCAGAACTGAGCTCTCAATGCAAAACACTGAAAAAGGGGTGAGAACGGGCAAGTAAGACACACGGGGAAGAAAAAACTAAAACAAAGTCAAGCTTCATTGAAATCGCAGATGTAGCACCAGCCACAACCAGAATAAATGAGGCCATGCAGCACTTATGATGGAAAATATGGCAAAACAAATGCATCAAACTTTGCTTTTAAGGCAGAAATCAAGAAATTATTTTTAAAAAGCCAACACATATAGCCACCTTGGGGTCTGAAAGCCTCAGTCACTGTATTCAGCAGAGCCACAAGGAGTGTCCAAACATGAAATACTCAAATGGACAAAATCTGGTCTGACACAGCCAATAATTAGACTTTTGGCCACGGTGCAGCATGGCTGACTGCTGGGGAGTCGCACACTGCAGACAACCAACCCTTTCCCAGGGGATCCTGCGCATGGTGTGTACCACACGAGCAGGGCCACCCTGGGACTCTGCTTCCTTCCAGCAGCACAGCCACCACAGATGGAAAAAATTAAGTACATGGCAGCAGTCTCCCCTTCTAGCATCAACACCAGAATGGGACAGAGTTTGTAATCCCAACTTGGTCTTTTCATGGTGGGTCTCCAGACCCAAGCATGATCCCAAGCAGTTATTTCATGTGGCACAGCCTGAGACACAGCATGAAGATTTCAACTCCAGGAGGCAACAGTATGATCTCCAAAAAGCACCCCAAGTACCCAACACCATAGACAATACAAAAGTGTAGATTACACACACTCAGCAAAACCAGCACTTTTATTGGAAATATCTTGCCAATTCAGTACGGGAACGGGGATACTTGTTTCCATGAAGCTGTCCTGGTGCTGGAGAGCACCCAGAGGGCTATTTTCCATGAGGAGGATGGGATTGTTCTGGATTGTCTCAACTAGAAGCAGATGGGAAAAAACAAAACAAAACAGAAGGACAAAGAACAACAGACATGCGGCCACACAGTGTTAACATACAAACAGTTACAACTGAGCACTTCAACTATGAGTCTTCAATGAAAAGACAACCTTCAAATAGAGTAAAAGAAACAAAACATGGGTGACTTTCCAAATAGACCCACATCAGAGAGATTAACTAGTAGCAGAGGAGAGCACAACGATGGCATTTCAACAACAAAAGAAAAGGGAGTCCTCTTAACCAGCTTCTCCAATGAGCCAAATCCATAAATACCCAGCAGATCCAGAGAAATCTTTTTACTACGAGGGGAAAAAAATGTAAGCTGTAAGAGAAGATTTACTTGAATCAGACTCACAGCCTACACAGTGCAAAGCACAGGAGTAAGCAGGGCTGTGAATTTGATTTCACTCTGCAAGTTGGTTGTAATGAAACAGGGACCCAACATTCAGTACAGATGGGAAAATGAAAGAAAAAAGTCTAAGATGCTTTCTGAATCGTGGACTTTTAAAAAAGCTAGCTATCTGCATGAGGAAATATGCACAAGCAGTGTTACAGAAGGTTTTGTACAAAACTAATTATAATTGAGCACCTGAATTTTATGTGATCACCAAATCATATAGCTTAATTATAGCAGCAATTAACTTTTCTGGAGCGTCCTACAGTGAACACTAACTTCAGTAGCGGCTTTGCAAATCATGGTTAGAACAGTCCTTCTGGGTAATATGTAAATCACAACACTGAAATTTTGACTCTAATGGAAAGGAATAGCCTGTTAACTTTATGATAAGCAAATGAAGCAGCTTTGTCTTATACAAGAAGAGAATTTAAAGCTGCTTTTTTGTCAGTTTTATTCATCAAGGCAGAGCAGGATCTCTTAAAATAACAAGGCTCAAACCTGGAGAGGATTTTGAAATCACTCTACCCTTCTCATAGTTGAGCTAATTGCTGTTTAACTCCTCTCCACCACATAGCAAGTGTCTCTTTAAACACAGCCAACTCAAAGGTCTAGGGAGGCATAGCAAACTAGTAAGATCCCTGCTGTTGTACAGAATGATAACCAGAACGCAGGTTGCTCAGTGTCAGCAAGGCTTCTACCTCTGCCTTCAGTGAGAACAGGGGATTTGCAATGTATTTAAGAGGAAGAAGGTAAGATGTTTAGGATTTTTTTTTTTTTTTAAGAAACCACTTGCAGCTCTTGCAGCTGATACCTAGAATACACCCAAAAAGCAAATTGCTTTTCAAGTTGCTACAGATTCCCTGAGCTGTTGTAACCAGACTGGGTACTAATGTAATTGTGGGTGGATCCATTTTTAAAAAGTGTTGCAGCAAGATCTTTGCTAAATTTGACAAGTGAGTGGGGCCTGCAGAAAGTATGTTATTCACTTTATTAAACATGGGGGTTTATGCCCATTTAACAAATCAGACCTCCAGATTCAGCAATTACAATACAATTTTTAAAGACACTGATACACAGCAGACCACTGCTTTGGATTTTCAATTTAAAAATGATGCAGGGTATCACCAGAATTGTTCAGCTCTAGATACATATCCCTCTTCATTTAGTCCTGCATGATTCAAATATTAAACAAATGGGAAGCTACCAGAGATTTGGGAAAAAAACAACCACCAAATCCCAATCTTTCTAGCTGGTGGCTTTGATATTCTACTCTGGTTTGCCAGCATGATTTCTTGTGTGCTGTAAGTCTAGTTTTATACTAGCAACTCTTAGTTGCAATGTTGACTTAAGTAGCCATCGACTAATAACTTCTCGCAAGGGAAAAATTACGGTGCAATTGTTCTTCCTGCTCCAAAGCCCTGACCCTGCAGGGAACCAAAGCTTTACATGAAGCAGAAAGGCCAAATTTAGCTCTGCACAGTGGTGAGCTTCCCCAAGAGCTCCTTGCAATGAGAGCCTGCACTGAAATGGCAACAGACCGTGAAAGTCTAGGCACAGAAGTGAGGTGAAGATGGTAGGAAATATAATTTATTTTATTAGATCAACTGCAAGAGCACTGATGTAATGGGAGCTGAGGCAGTGCATGGTCAGGACACAGTTGTTTCAAATGCAACCCAGTAAGACAAAAGGGCATGCACACAGCCATTTTAGACTTTGTTCCTGCTGCAATTGGGGTAGAGCAAGTGAAGAGGCAACTGATGGCAGAGGAATCCTAGGTATCCTAGAAAGACAAAGTGTCTCATTGGCAAGGTGGCAAGGGCAAGGCACCATCACCAGCCCACTGATCTGCAGTAGCCTGTCCCATGACAAAGCACAGGTTGCAACCAAGTAAATCATCTTGTTATCTCACTGTTGACTCTGCTCCTTCCAGTCTTTACTGGCCCTCCAAACATCAAAGTCCTAAGCCCTGCCAAGTTAATCACGTTTCATTCAGTCCCAGTCACAAGCACCAGCTTCTGGTAAAACAGGGACCTTCACAGAGAGGTCACCACATCACAGATCTCAGCGGCTGATGGCCTTTGTGTGACAAATGAAGCGCATATGGGTCACAAGGCACTGATTTTCTTGGAAGAAAACTACTTTTCTGGTAAATCAGGAATAAGGCTAACATTATAGGGCCAATTCTCTTTCTTGTCATTCCCAATAGCTTTGATAATTTCATATAAAGTGTGGATACAACCCTTTAGACAGCTAATATAGATCCAAAGTGACTTACCCAGAACAGCAGAATTGCCATCACCCAGCGGGAACCTCTGGTAACGGGGAATATTAAAGGGAGGCAAAAGGTAGAACTTCCTCTCCAAAAGAGGCTCGAGGCGTGAAGCAGATGGGTCTGCAGGGTGGAACAGGTTATAGACCTGCTGACAAGCTGGTCTGAGCTGAAAGACTAAAAAGATGAAGAAAAAAACCCCTCAAGTATCAAAAGGTTATTTGTTAGACTATTGTAAATATTTGTCCGTAAAAAGGACAACTGTTGGGTTAAAATAAGGGGCTAAGGATTTATCATCTACCTCATCTCCAGTTTAGTCAATTGAAACAATTTATTACACTACTTATTGACTCAAGAATTGCCCAGTATTTTTAATGTTTGGAAGTACATTGCAAATAAATTGTATAGTAAGTACTGGCTAGAGCACACAGTGATCTGCTTCCTTACAGTGCAAGAAATATTATATATAAATTTTTTGTTTTTACCAGTTTGTCTCATCGTATTACTGCATTTGTAGCAGGAGATGCTTATATCGTCCATTAAGTGAGCTCAGCAGTTTACATCAGGACTTACTGTCAAGAGCTGGAATGACAGTTTTTCGCAGTGCAAGAACCAAACCCAAGGGAGAACCAAAGAGGAAGAAGTCAGTGATCTCAAATTCAAACTTTCCAATATTTCCTCCATCCAACATAGTAGAGCTACTAGATCGCCTGGATCCTGGGTCATTTCTCAGAACACTAGAATGTAAACTGGGACAAGAACAGAAAATAAAGTAAAAATTTTATTCATGCTGCAGTTTCATAACTGAAGGCTGGATTATTAGTGATTGACAGCAAATATAATTTCTATCTCTTTAGTGAAGGAACTGTGCCAATCAACCCACCACGCCTCAGTACTGTAGTTTTATGAGTCAGTAAAACTTCCCCCCAAACAATTACCCCTTTACATTGGCATAATATAGATTGTACAAATCCAAGCTTCAAGTGGCTCATTTACACAATCCTATCTCCTCAAAATGCATTTCTTTGAGGAGTCAGAATCTTGGTTGCTGCTAGTAGGATAGTCATTTGCAAGACAAAATAACCAGCAAGCCAAAATTACTAGAGTAGCAGGGTAAAAAGCAGGTTTACAGTGATTTACTCCATCATACATGTTACTGCTATGCTTTCTGGTTGTCAACATTTGAGTTCCTTCCATCACCTTATTCTCAAATGTTATGGAAAGCTGTGCTTACCCATTTCTTCCTCGTGGAAGTAGTTGGACAAATGTTATAGGATTGAAAAGGAAAAAGAAACGGGAGGGGAAAGAGAAAAAGAAAGATCAAAATCTGCAAGAGGGTTTCTAGTATCTTTGTGCACCAAGTTTGTACCACAGCTTCCATGCATGTGTATGGCATTTGCTGGGAATGGGAATTTGGGGTAATTAACTCAGTGGCCATGTGGTAAATTGTATTTATCATGCACACAGGACTCTCCCACTTCTGCCCATGAGGCCACATATGTCGAGTTATTACCAAGCTACCTCTCAACCCCAGCCCAACAACTCCAGGCAACTGTACTTAAAAAGAATAATGATATAAAACATGTCTAGCTTTCCCCCTCTCTTTCAGGTGTCAAATCTGTTTGCAAAATTCAACCTGTGTACAGTGCAGGCTGGGCAGTACACAGGTTTAACACAGAGATTTAAATTCACATATCCCTTGGACACTGAGGAAGAAGCAGGAATTCTTAGATGAAAATCCTGTGAATCCACCCCCATGTTAGGAAGAGGTGCTTCTTTGCAGTCTAGATCTGGGATTAGACAGCAAAATGACAGATGTGCAATACTAATAACCTAGTTCACAAAAGGGTTTCCAAGATTCTTCTGTTACCACCCAAAAGCAATAAGTTGCAATTTCTTTTGCTCTCCACGTTCTACAGATTCAGATGGCAGTCTTGCTGGGTTATTGTCGTTATAATTAGGAGTGGAGAGTTGAAGACAGAGTACCAGCAGTGACTTAACAGGGTGTTTGCAGACACTTTATAAAGCATCTGAACAGGTTCTATAAAATATGTAAGATAAACGGATACCACAACAGTTGGGTTGGATAAAAGGTTTACTGGCCTGGAGTCAGGAATAATGCAAATGCAAGAGTCTTTTGCCAGCTCCGTGGCCCCCAGTCAATATCCCAGGTGGTCACCAGCACTTGCCGTGTCTCCATATGCAATAGCACTCGCTCATCAAGGCCACTTCTAAACGCAGTGTGCTGGCTGCCCGGCTGGGCAGCGACATCCCAGCACTGCTGCACTTTTGGAAATAGGGCTGCTCACTCCCCACCATCTGTAGCACCAGAGCAGGTGCTCATGCACACTCCTCCTCTGGGACAGCCATTCAGTAAATGAGCAGCTGCAAACACTCACAAATTTGAGAAGAAAACGGCTTTCACTCGGACTTTGTTTTTCTGCTTTGGCAAATAACGCATCATCCCAGAGACAGCACCTCTGCTGAATGCCACTCCTAAAGGATGCTAAAAAACTTTCTTCTCATGCCGCACTGTCACATATTCTCTAAGGGTGCACGCATGCACACGAACAGCACTACTCTCCTGGTTACCAGCCGCAGGGAAACAACAAGCTTACTTATGCCAGACATACGTATCATGGAAAGTCAAAACAGTGATGTCAAAAGCAAGAGGAACAGGAGGTTATAGCAGTGACAGGTAAAATGAACATGTTCCCATTTCTGTGATGTGAATGAGCTTCCCCAAGATCACACTGCCAAGACGCACAACGCTGAAACACATTTAAAAACAAGCCACCTTCAGTGAAGCTACAATTATTTTAGCTGACAAGACTGCAATGCATTAAGTTTGCTGCGTGTAATGAATACAAAGTTATTTAGAACATGTTCGGTTCTAAACACGACAGCAACGTGATTCAAACAAAGGCACAAAAGGAAAGACTATCCCGATAGCAGATGTGTTATGGCAGGACAGGTGTAAGGGGTTTTTGGTGTATTCCACCCATCTTCCCATCGCATCTCTTTGTGGGGAATGGAAGAGAACGAGAGCACTTATACCACTAAGCAATTTGGACAGCTTCTCTCCTTTTACTGGGAACTTGATAGTCTTTTTAGCAATCAAAAGAAATGGGAGCCAAGAGGAACTCTGAATCCGTCATGCTCCAAGCAACCTACAGTGCCCTGTTCTCCCTTTAAAAAGCAGCAGATGTACTGTGTGCATTAATTAAACAAGAGCTTATGGATTTCAGAAGCAAATCAACTCATTTACAATAATACAAGTACAGCACAGCCAGAAATAATGTAGTTGTGCAGAAGGACTGAATTTAAAAATAAATGTGTGATTGTAATTTCCAGATGCTGCTCTGGCTTGTTGGGCATTATCCCAGAGAAGCGGGTAGGTCTGATACATGAATAAAAATGAATGTCTTTGGCACAAGCTGAAATCTGCAATCGGCACGGACAGAAAGGCCCCTGTATACCAGGTTGCCCGTCTGCTGAGCCCATTAGGAGAACTTGGCTCTGTTCTGCCAATCTCCTGCACGAAGCCGTGTCACATCAGGGCTTGGTTTTCGTATGTGAAAATCATTACTTAGTGACAGAGAGGCTGAAGGGGAATTCTGCTGATGACTGTGCAGCTCAGTAATGACGGCTGTAAGCACAAGGTCCAGGGATGGGTCCAGGTGTGATGCCCTGCTGTCACGCAGGAGGGGAAGAGGTGAATTACTGCACCCGAGCCTTTCCTATGCCAGGGAGTGGAGGGGGAGAGATGTAGAGAGAGCTTGTACAGCAGCTTCACACTGCTCCTTTACCTGACTGAATCTGGCTCTTGAGCTGTGGGAAGATGCTCATTTTTGACCCAAGGTCTAAAGGTGGATTTAAAAAAAATACAAAATGGTAAAAGAAGTAAAGATGCACCAATCCATCAGTGCACTGAACACTGACAGCCCTTGCCAGGGACCCCCAAGCGCTGCACGTTGGGAGCAGGCACAATGCTTAGGAGATGGAACAGTAAGAACGAGGACAAAGCTATTTGAAATGACAAACTGTGCAATCCCTTATCTGCGTCAGGCCCAGAGCTTACTCTAAACTAGATGTAAAACTGCAGCAAGATGCCAGCCCACTTTCCTCAGCCAAGTCCATGCCCCTGAGGTCAATAACGAGGAAGAGAAAGAGCACGTTTTTGTATGACTCATATTTTCTCCTGTAATACAGGAGACTGTTTTGATAAGGTATGAACAAGAGACTGATTGCCTTTTACTAACCTGCTGGAAATAGCTGAGAAGCTTATTGTGGTTTTTGTAAATGCAGCTGTCTTTCTGAAGATAGTATCTCTGTGCACCAACAACACTCACTTTGATACTTTCTCTCTCCTATGAATCTTTTACAAAAGGGCCTCTGACGTGGCAGGACAACACAAGTCCCTGTGCTGGAGCAACTATTACAAGTAGCAAAGGAGGGGCAAAAGCGCAGGACAAGCCTTCAGCTCGGCACAGGGCAAAAGGAACAGCCTTGGACACAGCTTCAATGCAGATAACGGTGTTTGCTGGTGGGGGGACATCGCTCCCCAGTACCTGGGACATGGGGGAAGAGGTATTAAGAGGCTGTTGCAGTTCCTCTGGGCCTGCAGGAGAAAAAGGTCTGGGCTGTCCAGTTCCACAGGCTGAAGAAGATGATTCAGTCAGAAAAAGTCTCCGGGCTTACAGAAGTAATCCCTGAATGACCAGCAGCAATGGGAAGACTGCTATGAAAATTTCATCGGTTATGTTAATGGATACATTTCTGAAAGTCCATTTGAAGAAGCTTAGGAATGTGATACTTGGGGGCTTCGATATTAACAAATCTGAAACACGACCTTGGTGCAACAGAGCAACCCTGGCAGGGGACAGAAAACAATCCCCTGTCCCTGCTCCACACAGGGGACTTGGGTTGCTTTGCCAAATAGTCACACCGACAGAACAATCCTCACGTGCAGTTGAAGGCTGCTCCATGAACCAGCCAACCAGCTAGGGTTCAGGATGTCTCATCCAGAGCATCCTGCCACCATGACAGCAGAAACTTGCTCCTGTGACAGGAAAGGGCACCACAATTCCATCTCACACCTGAACTAGGCCAAAATTAAAGGATACTCGGCTCAAGCTCACCTTTCCCAAAAACAGGCCAGCCAACTCAAAATCAGCTTTCAGAGATGCTTTGAAATTAATACAACACTGGATTCCCAGTTCTGCTTCACCGTCTTCCCTTGCACGATTTCTACATTTGCTTTATGATCTCCATCCTGCACTTGCAGCACAGCAAAAAAGCAGTTACCTGACTGCCTTGGCTGTCAAGCAACAGGATGATGGGCTTCTTGCTGTTGTAATACAGATGCAGTAGAGCAGCTGGATTCTCTCACTTCCACTCAGCAAGAGAGCTGTTAATTTTTTTTGCATATACAACAGACCGAAATCTATACCCTAAAAACCTAAACACTTTCCTCCACCTTGCTTATCACAGGATGACAAAGCAACATTCAAATTTCACAGATGCACCAATCTCAGCTCCAGAATATTGCTGGTTCTGTTCCTTCAAAATCTTACCTTGAAAGAAAGGCTTGATGCTGCTTTATCGTGTCCAGTTCATAGGTTGATGAATCGCTCCTTTTTCGTGGCAGCTGCTTCTTTGGATCTTCTCCATTGCTACGGGGAATATCAATGTTGCTCCTGCTGAGGTGTCTGCTGGCTTCCAGATTAGAACCACTGGAACAATAGCTGTTGTTCACCGTTATTCCAGGAGACAGGAGGTCGGTATCCTGGGATTTGAAGTATATGGATTTAGCACTCTAACAGCTGAATCAGGAATACACCCACATTATAAGCTTCTCCTGCCACCCTCCTTTCCCCATCTATCCCAAGATCCAGTTGAGGGCAATACAGTATCTCAGACCAAACCACTTCCTAAGGGTGTGGGTGATGCAGGTGTGGGTAATGCTTCACACCAGAGGGTGAAGCATCCCTGTTCAGAGCAAATGCACCCAAATTGAGACACATATGCACCTTAAGACACACGTTTGCCATTGATAAGGAACGGAGTCTTTGTTGTTTCATGAGAAGAGCCTTACTAAAAACAGGGGCCATGGAGGCGCTGTGGCCAGCAGACCTATTCCCAGTAGACACTGGGAGCCAGTATTACCTGGACACTCACAACACTTCCTCGCCGACTGCTGTTCTGGCTCTCAGACACAGTTTGATTGCTGTAGCATAAGGCATCAAATCCCAGAATTCCTCCAACACAGTCCCCTACCAAGCAGACCTGAAAAAGGCAACAGAAGCAGGGGAAGAGGGGAAAAGAAAAAAAAAAACAGGCCCCTTGACTTCAGTTCAGAAATGACAGTTAAAAGAAGTGCTGGATTATACCTAGGAAAGCTGCAGTAACAGGATGCCCAGTTCTTTCATCAGTAAAACTATTGAACATCCACCCATACCCTGCATACTCTCGTTATCTAATGTAGCTAATGTGTTCTGGCTGTCCCCATCAGCTGGCTGGAGCAAAGTGAAAGCAACACAGAGCACTGACTATAGCACTAAGTCCAGCCTCAGAAAACCAAGCTTGATTCCCTTCTTGCCAGCTGTCCATGTTACTTCAGGCAAGCTTCCCTGTGCTTCTGTCCTGTTTGTACCCTGAGGTGATAATACTGTCCTGCCTCCACAGGTATTGAGCAGATGGGCACAATAAAGCACTGAGACCCCTGGGTAGGAGAGGGCTGTCTGGGAAGAAACTCAGGGTGGTTAAATCACACTACAACAGTGCAATGTGACAGCTAGTCCAATAGCTCAAACCTCGTGGGGCTAGAGAGTCCCATTGCTCACAGAGGTGTGAGGCTCAGGCATGGGGTGCAGCAGCTGCAGAGCCTCAGAAAAGAAACCCACTTTTGTAACAACTCCAGCGTGAGCTGCTGAAGGTCCTTTAAAGACAGGAATGCTTAAACAGCCTTGGTTTGCAATGGAAGAAGAGATCATGTTTGGTAACAAAGGTAGCATTCCTGATTTGGAAAGGTGTGCCATGATGAAAATTGATTAACTTCACAGCTTTGTAGCTTCATTTCTGAACACAAGCTCAGACTTTGCTTTGAATCCCAAAGGCTCAAGACAGAGCATAAGCAATAATCTCTCTCACTCAGAAAGAAAGAAATGGAAGCACAATACTTTCTTATTGCAGCTCAACACTGTCATGTTTCCATCCCTCCTGAGAGATTAATGGAAAAGAGAGCTTCAGAAGGAAATTGCTTCACTTGCTCTTCCTTTCATTATGGCTATAAACAGCTGCTGGCTCACCTGGCCGTTGAATGACATGCCCTCCTGGGATCTGATGAACTCACTGTAGGCCTGGTTGGCTCTGACGATGACTGTGGCTACCGCTTCTTGGTACTGCGGGGATGATGTTGCTAGCAGAGGGAGTGCAGCAAGGGGAATGTGATCCTGGCTGTTGGACAGGCAGCCTTCATCATAACTATATGGGCTGAGGCTGGATAGGGCAAGAGACATTGGAAATATTCAGCCTAACATACAGAGTGGGGAAAACCATTTGCAGACAGTACAGTCAGTATTGCAGTTCATTGAAAAAAAGCCTCAAGATAGAAAGGCCATTTATTCCACTGTGAATGGGTGAGAGCTTAATAAATCTTTCCCTCCCATCAAACGTAAATCTTCAAGGACAACATACTTACATTGAAAGAACAACCCTTAGACAAGGAATTAAAGCCTTAGTATTTATTGGATTAATTAGAATAAATCAATCTCAGAACTCTTGCTGCATGATTACTGTATTCACTGCAGCTAAGTATGAAATCGAGATTGAATGCCTCACTAGTATATTAATAAGTGCATTCTCAAAGCACGGTCAGAGCTTTCAATACTACACGCAGAATATTTCAGGGAAGCGGTAAAAAAAACAAGAGTGAAATTTTCTACGTGTCTCTCCATGACAGAGTAGCATCAACTTACCTGGACACCAGCGAAAAAGCTTCGGAGCAGATGGCTGGGCAAGGGACTAGCCTGATGGCAATGTGTCCCAGAGCCGCTGGGTAATGTACCCTCATCACTGTGTCAAACACTGTCGTGATGGTGTTGACATCCCCTTGCTTGGAGCTCTGGTCACCACTTCCTGAGTCCAGGATGTTCCCTCCATGGAGTACCAAGAGGAGGACATGGATTTTACTTGGCTGCATTAATGGCTGCACTGATTCATCCTAGGTGGGAATGAAAGAGAACACAGTAGAAAGGCGTATTTTACAAAGAGGTTTTATTTGGTCCAAGTGTCTTTTATGCAAATTTTATCACCCTTTCCTCCCCAAGTTTGCACATGGTGCATACAATAAATGCACTATCCACATCAAGTCCAGTCAGGGATGAGGCAAACAACAATCCATGAAGCAAGGTATTTCCAGCAGAAACAGGATTAGCCGTGATACAAGGCCTTGGCCAGCCCCCATCAAGAAGGCTGAGTTCAGTTTGGGCCATCAACACAAAGGTAACTGCAGTGTGAGAAGGACCACAGAAGGACAAGAAGCACGGAGACTTTCTGAACAGAGACTGAAAGAGTTCAGGTTGATTTGCTTCACAAAGCTCCCCGAGAATGAAATGCCTGCTCTCAAACATGGTGGAGATGAGTAAAGAAAGCTAGGGAGGGAAGAGAGGCACTTAAGTCAAAGGAGAGCGCAGACGCAAGCACAAGAGTCTAAACTGATCCTGAATAAGTGTAGACTGGAAATCAGGTTTCTAAACACAGGAGATATGAGGTTTTGGAACAACATCTGCAGGCTTACAGGTAAGAAACTAAACTGTCTTCAAGAAGGAATGTGCTTAATTTATGGAAATGGGCATTAGATACACCTGGATACAACAGCTGAGAACCTGACTACTCCTTCCAGGTCTCTTATCCTACACAACACATGCATGCACAAACACACACAAACAGCCTCGGCAAAACTGACTGTCCTGAGCAGAAGAAATGCTGGAAGTAAAAAAAATTTGCATAAAATTGTAAACAGGTAAAACATGGCAGCAGTAAAGACATTACTTGTGTGCGTTTGGGTGGAAAAATAAATAAAAGATGGGTGTTGCTTTCTGTTGGGGTGCTGAGCTCAGCAGCAGCAGTTGACAGTAAAACACATGCAGCAAAATTAACAAATGAGTTCGAACAGGTCAGCGAGGGGCAAGTTACTGGGGAAAGAAGTTGTAGGAAGAGATCAGTCATTGCATCTGTTTGCCTACGACAGAAGTTACAAATATAAGACTGCAGATTTGCTTATACTGTTGCAAAAGAGGAACTGAAAAGAAAAAACTTCAAGACCTCAGTGACCCAAGGACTGGTCAACATGTGGCTGGGAGATTGCTGCATGAACACACTAAAGGTTTTTATTTTGGCTGTCCATGTTGTTTATTATGTTGAATCAATTCCTTGCCTAAGAAGACAGGCTGTAGTTTGGGGGAAGGAGGGAATTGTATCTGACCTCCAGAGTGGGTTATCATTAAGTGCCCTGCCAGAACAGCTGTAAGCCCAGTCCTGATGCCCCAGGAGCTGGTACAAAAGCATCCATTTTTACTGGTCATATATCATAACACAACAGAGCAGTAACTATTTTTAATATCTATTTGCTACCAGGGCTTTCAGTGTTTATGGCTCCCATATGGACTCAAATTCCCCAGCCCAACACCTCTGAGATATGTGAAAGCAGGTACTGATCTTTCCTCCTGTGCCTTGTCCTTTGTGCTAGTGGAGACAACATTTGAGAACATCCTGGGCAAGTCCCTGTTAAGGCAGAGAAATAGCCATTGGGAGGGGGTGTGGAAGGGGTGGAGGGCAGCAGTACTTTCCATTTGGCAAATTCTTCTAGTTTTAGCATCTTTAGTTACCCGTTGTCCTTTGACAGTGATTGAGTCCCTGACAAACCTGCTGGTGGGAGGAAAGCATGCCCAGGCACACATTAGCAACCTAACAACTAGCTTACATTTTTACCAGATAACGTTAAAGCATGTCTTAATACACAGCCCACCAGAAGTATTAAAATTCACATCCAAGTCTGTAATAAAGATTTTCCAGACCTTCTGCATAAGAATGGCCTTTAATTATTTAGTACCATTACACTGTATTAATGCCTGCTCTTTAAACCTTCTCTGATTCCAGTTTACAGCGCCTGCAAAGTGAACTTTTGCCTGGCTGGAGGCATGGGAGGAGCACTCTCAGCATCTCAGCACGCTTTTACTTTCAGACAAATGTTTTAAGTGCTCATTTGGAGAACAACATGAGTCATCAAGCTCTGGCCATCCAGAAGTTTATTGGCAGTCTTTTGGAGGCACCTTTCCCTTTCAGTTCATTAACCTCTGCTCTTAAAGGAAGTGGGGAACATGCAAGCAACTGCTGATTAGTTTAGGGGTGGAGGTGGCTATTTAGAACTTTCTTGTAAGATCTGGAGTCTCTTAAGGCACCTGATTCCTGAACTACCTTTTGGTGACGGCAGCTGTTAACCTGAAAATCATGCAATGGTGGCTAGGAATTTCATACTATTTTAGCAGACTGTGAACAACTACAAATAACTGTCTTTTTCACCTCACTTTGAAGTCTGTTCTTTTTCTAAAATGAAGGCAGAAACAGGAGGGGGTTGAGTTTGTACAGCCCTCTGGAAAAGACAAGTTCTCCACACCATCCTGAGCTCTAAAAGAAATCTTAGGGCTGTGACGTGGTTGTCTTGAGGTGACTAGAGCCGTTCCCGCCCCCAGCCACCCACTCTCCCCATGGCCCCTGAGCTCTCAGTCTATTATGAAAAAACCAAACCACCATGAAGTTACAGCCTGGCACACAGAGTAATACCAAAACCATGCTCATGGTCTTTCACAGACCATGACATAACTTATGCACTCTGCAAGCAGGTACACCATCTCTGCAGCACAGACAGGCAGATGCTTTAAGGGTAGCATGAGCACAGCCACTCCAAGATGCACTGTCTCGCTAGGACACTGAATTGCAAAAGCCTATACATGCAAGTCTAGAAAGCTGGGGGGGGTGTGTGTGTGTTACTATTTACTTATTATTTTACCCAGCGCGCTGATACAGGCTACGCTGTAACTAGTTTCCAAACAAGACCTGGAGCAGCTCCAAAGAGTGGGCTACAGCTGAGCTATGTCACTTGGACCACGGCAGCCTGCACCTTAGTGCTGCAGTAACGCGGCTCTCCGCTCCCATGTCCACACTAGCTCACTCAGCATTAGGACAGTTCTACCCAGCAGTGCCTCAGGCTGCAGTTATTCCCATAGGATTAGTAATTTTTTTTTCCCAGCTGGATACCTGACGCTGCCTGCAAACTACAGAGCGTTTTCTATATGGTGTTCAAAAGACGGGTGAAATAAACCCTTAAACCTAGCCATGAAGTACACAGCATGCTGGTGTGCCTCAGAACGACACACAAAGACAAGACATCGCTCACAGCAAAGGGAGCCGTTTACCCCATTTACCCCACACAGACATATTCCAGCAACAAAGGCTCTCATTACAAGAAACCGAATCACTTACTTCAATGATGCTGAGCCTCTCCACGCTGGAGCCAACATGGTACTCTGCTGATGTCTCGTGATACAAGTCACCTGGAAGCACAGAGATTTAAAACATCAGTGCTGCAAGATGTTATTTGGCAAAGACGCTCTTCCATAAAGACACTGTTTGTGCCAATGCCTCTCAGCCTCTTCTGCCTCACATCTCCTTAATTATTTCATCAAATCGCCTTCTCCTTCCCTCCCGCCTCCTTCCACCTGAGAAGCCTGGGCAACGCTGGGTCACTTACTTTCCAGCAATTTCTCATAACCTCGGTAAGCGCTGAGGACATTAGTGAGCTCTTTTCTCATTACAGCGATCCAGTATCATTGCTTTATTAAGGATGGCAACAATGGGAAGTCCCTGCACAATTGTCAGAAATGATTGGTTTGTGGGAAAATAAAAGGAATTGCTTGAACTATGCTGGGAGAGCAGATATCTGATGTGTTCATATGTCTGTGCCTACACTGACTGACTTTATACCAGAAAGCCTAAGTGTCATCTTCCACTGTGCTGCTACTTGAATCGATCTGGCTGAGGAGCTAGCTTCCTTTCAGAATTTCATAACGAAGAGCAGAAAATAAAACCAAGGCAGGTACAGACAAGAACAAAGCATGGAGCAAGAGGAAAGAAGAGTCAGGAGAAATTCAAGTCATTCAATACAGAGCTGGAATATTTAATCATTATATGACAGAATCCTGGCTGTCGCACAAAGAAGCCTAACCAACATGGAAAATAAAAGAGAATCAAGAGCTATCCCAACTCCCACTGGGCAATTCTTTTTCAGCAGCTCTGGGCAGTAATTTTTATGCTCTGTCTCAGCTTCTCCTTTTGTGAGATGAGGATAACAAGTTTTACCTTTTTCAGAATGTGGCTGTAACAATTGCCTGGAAATACTGTAAAATATCACATGCAGGTTTTACTTAAAAAAAAAATTACCCTGGACATCATCGCATTCGGGGGTTTCAATTTTATCCATCAGATCATTGGAACTCCATTTGGTTATTTCTTTCGGGAACATTTCCTCATTGTCAGACAAGTCCTCTTTAAAAAGAACAGATTTTTTTGAGAGTCACGCACACACAAATATGTATACAGGCAAGAGCACAGAACAGAATTTTAAATAAAAGTCAGGCTCCGTAACTACATAATCTTATAAACATTTGGATGGCTTAAGTCATAATAAAACATGATACTTTACCAGCTTTTGTTATATAGAAACCAAAGCACCTTTTGAAAAGTAGACAAAATGTTTTAGTTCCATGTTTTTAACAAACAAAATTCCTAAAGCGTGGAAAAATAACATGGATTTTTAACGTTACCATTTCAGGTACCAAGTTTGATGTTTTTCTTGCCATACTTTCTGATGATGCTAAAGCAGCCAGAATGCTCCAGTACAGGAGAGGACAAAGCAACGTCTGCTGCTGGGACCTGTCTGAAAGCTGCAGGATATCTTTGGGGGAAGCAATGACAAGGATCACTATTGTTAATACGACCAACTACCTAAAAAGGCATGAGTAATAAAGGAAACATGAACTTGCTAGGCTATCTTTAGCCCGATTTCCTTAGGAGATGAGACTTGTTTGATCACACTGATTGCATGTGTCTGCCATTTCCCTCCTGCCTCAGGACCTTCTGAATCCCCTGGCTCAGTTCAACTACAGTTGATTAAGAATAAGGGTCCCCAAAATATTGTGTTTGTAGAAGTGTAACTAAAAGGAAGAGACATATAAAGGACAGACCCTGTAAAACACCCCACAGTAGTATCCAAACGTAATAAAGATTAATAGCCTTGCGGTACAGCAGACATCAGAGGAGTTATGCCAGGTTAGGGGAGAAGAGGGCTGTGAGGTAGGGGACCCTGGAAGGCAGGCTTGTGCTTTGTGCCCACACCACATGGCGCTGAGCTGCAGAGCCCTAATTCACCGCAGTGAAAGCCTGACACAGGCAGGAGTCCAGCCTTGCCTGTCCACAGGTCTCTGCTGGTACATACACATGGAAACAAGCAGCTGAGCCCTGCAGAGGCTTCACTAAACAAGCCATTAGCAGCCGTAGCACTGGAAGAGTTCGTCCCAGTGCCCCCACCAGACACCCTACAACCCAACCCCATGCCTGCTGGCCTGGGCTAGGTTATCCAACATGTGTGGACTTCCCCCACGAGAGGCTGAGCTCGCTCTCAGCCCAAGCCTCAACACAGGGTAGCCGGTCTGGAGCTGAGAAAGGGCTCACAAAAACGTTTCTGTCAAACCAGAGGTCCTCTGAGACGGCAGCAGCCTGATGGCTCCTTTATGGGTGAGAGCATGGACCCAGCATGAGCTGGGCAGGGCACCATGCAGCCTCCTCCACGCTTCGTGCTTAATCCTGGCAGGTTCTTGGGAAGGAAACAGAGCCCCGAAGCTCCAGCTTGAACCCATGGAAAACCAAACAATGGCAAAGCAAGTCTTACAAAGATGCTTTTGGTATGGGTTGCTGGCCCTTTTTTTTCCTCCTCCTTTCTCTTTTCTTTTTTTTTTTTTTATATTGAGGATGTATCTTTTACTGTTACAGAGGTTAAGTGCTTTCTAATTTATTTATTGTTCTGCGCTTAGTCTTTCTTTCCTGAAAATTTTGGGCTTGTAAATTTAATAAAGAGTTATAAACATAATAATAACAGCAGTAATTACAGATGTCTTGAGGATCTAAAGGCTGTAATCTTCAGAGTCCAAGACTAGGATTCCCCCTTTCTTGTTGCTGTACAGTTACTAAGAAAATAATTAGTTGGAAGAATCCTACGATGGGGAACAAAAAGATATGAAATGTATTCATCCTTCCAGCAAATCTGAGCAACAGCTTAAAAAAAAAATATGAAGGGGACTAAGTGCAGAGCCAAGCAAATACCAATTATTTTTAGGAGTTTCTATTTACACTTTGACCATAAAAAGAGAGCAACCTGGAAACTCTGCATCAGCACGCCATTTCCTTTTTCAGCTATGGAAAAAATGTGAGTAAATCCCCATTTCCCTGCACAAGAGAGTGCGGAGCTACCTGTTCAGAGCAAGTGGAAAGCACAAGCACACAACACACATGCTGGCAGAGAATTAAGAGGAAGATTGCACTCAAAGCTCCTCCAGCAACTTAATCTAAATATTAAACTTATTTCCTTGAGAGGTTTAATTACAGCCCTTATTGCTGCTCAAATGATCACTGAATGGGATATTACTCCCGTTATTAGCATTTATTACAGGATAGATATTAGATATTACTGTATTTGTCACTATCTTTACCAGAGCGTGCCAGTGAATGAGGATGAGTGGGAAGCCGGCGACAAGAAATCTTCTTGGGCTCAGGTTACGCCCACTGCACTGTGAGGAAATGTGTGTGTATATATGGGAAGCACTTCTGAGGAACTCTGCTTGGTTGTTGACTCACATCCTGATCTGTGCCAGTTCCCATGGTACCGACCCAGCAAGCCTCCCCAACAGGACGAGCTGCAAGCGGTGCTTCATCCCTGCTCGCAGACCCGGAGCTGGGACATGTCATCTGTGGGCCAAGGGGCAACAAGAGGTCCCTCCCAAAGAGAGGGCTGTGCTGAACAGCACACACATCAAGGCTTCAACCTGTAAGCCAAAATCCCATCTGACTAGGCAGACTTTTCAAACCCAACTGTGCGGATTGCAGAGGACAGTCTGTACGTAAATGGAGACACGCGGTGTGCTAGCAGAGGAGGAGCTGCTTTTTCTGTTAGCGAGCTCCTAGAAGTATTGCAACAGAGGTGCTGATACCAACCGTGGCACAAGGCTCGTTTTTGTTAATTCTCCTTCCCAAGTCTGTTAGGAGCACGACAGGGATTCCCTGGGGGCCTGGATCCCAGGCAGAGCCATCTCTATCTCAGTTTTATTACTGAGTAATTAAAAAGGCAAAAAAGACGGTGGATAGCAGTGGTAAGGTTTCGATGAGTCACTCCTCTTTTCTCGTATGCATATTGCTACAATAAATCCCTTACATAGTTTTTGTAGATGCTACGTAAGTTAATAAATAGAGACACTTAAAACTAAGCTGGCCCTTCTCCTTCCAGGCAAGAGACGCATTCATCCCCTGTCTTGCAGGCATCCTGGCCATTTAAACTCCTATTGTGCAAGTCACTACTCCACAATAGCATGCCACTTTCTACCCCAGAATTTGAGATGCATGCCTAAATACTTGATGCGAGAACTCTTCTGGAACACGATACTATCAATTTCTTGAGACTGAATTTTAGCTGAACGTCAGTGAAATCTAGCTGACCCATCAGTGAAATTCTGCTTTACAAAACTGGGGCGTCATCTTCTAACAACTGCATGTCACAGAAGGGTCACCAACTTCATCAGCACACATTTAGCATTATAAGCTGAAAGAAGAGTCCATCTGTTGTCAGTAGAGACGGAGCCCTTCAGGCTTAAATAGGCATTAAGTACAATATATAAAATGAGTACAGTGGAACAAAGCTTCTTCACACACACATGCACAGACAAAAAAAAATAATATAAAAATCACACAGCTTTCTCCTAATACGGATAGTCAAAATTACTTTGAGAATTCTGGAATCAACACTGATTAATTTTGGCACCTGAAGTACCTTGTTGCATTCACTATTTCTTGGGATGGGAGAATAAGGAGTTAATAAAGGCAAACTTGGGTCTCTTCAGGCCCACACAGGACAATTAATTATACCTCCTACTGATTAAAAAATAAATTAGAAAAGTAATCAGTCATACTGAATCAGAATCATTAGGACACACCCACAGTCCAGTTAGTATTGCTGAATTTTACCCACACTCATTTGCACCAAATAAAATACAGCTTCAAAGGTTAACACTTTTCAAGATCCCTTCAAGTAGATCACAATGAATCTGAAATGTTGCTGCGTTAAATATAAGACTCTGCTGGGTGATGCTGGGGATGCTTGAAGAAGCTGCACTGATGCTGCATGTATCTTGGTTAGAAAAGAAAAGACTTCAAACAAAGCAAAAAAGTCTCGCTTCCTTCCCCACTCACCCCCCACCCTCATGCCTTCCGTTATCTTACCCCACCATTTCAGGAAACAAACAATGGTGATTTAGGCTCCACATACCATGTGCATCAAAGAATTCATCATCTGAGCTGTCATCTGAATCTCTGGCAATGCTCTGCATCCTCCACTCAGAGATACTATGGCGTGAGGGACTTGCTGGAAAAAACAAAAAAGCCTTATGCGATACGCTACATCGACAAGACGGAGAGTTCCCAACATGATCTTTGCTGGAGGAAGAGTCGTGTGTTCTCTATGAAAATTCACTGCTGCAATATTAAAAAACACAAAACCCCGATGATGCTGGTGTGATGTCAGTGTACCGCTTTACAGATCCTGTTTGTTTACTGTTCTTAGAACCTGCCAGCAAGATGTTGCATTAAAGCAAGCTGTTTGTATCACTCTTATGCTATTCTGAATGGCAGCTATTTATAATTGTTAGTAGGACGTGCAAAATCAGCTGCGTTTTAAAGTTTGCAATTAGGAAGGAAGCAGGCTGATTGGAAGCTTTCTTCATGTCTCTAATCAGCACACAAACCATGCCTCTGCTTCGCTAACTTTTGGGTGGGTAGCTAAGCAGAGCAGCCTGGATAGAAATAATCTGTTTTCTGGAAGGAAATTGCTTCCACACAAATTGGATTAGAGATCTATTTAAACTTTAAACTTGAATGATTTAAACAACATGCTATCCAACTACTTCACAGGGAGCTGTCAGAGCGGCTGTCCTGATGGAGCGAGGAGAAAACCCAACAGTCATTTTGGTTCCTGTTTGCCCTCCTGTTCTCACACCTATCTGCTCCCTTTCGTTTTCCCCTCCAGAGTTCCCTGCGCTAAGTATAAACATGTTATGGTGCTTTTCTTTTTTTTTTTTTTTTTTTTGATATAATATAGCAATGATCCAGCCTGAACTTTTCTTGGCTGAACTTGTTACGGAACAGCTGTCTGCTGAAGGGAGCACTGTCCAGAGAATGACGAGAGAGAGGGTTTCTCCCCTCTTTCAGATGGCTCTTGCATGTCACACAGCACGCACAAAGCACTTGCAGCAGGCACCTAACCTAACACAGCAAGAACCTGAGGAGACTAACAAATTCTCATTTAGCATATACAAAGACGCTGAAAGGCTCTGGTTACTGTGACAGCTGCACAAGCTGTTTCATGCTATTGTTTTAACAGTGTTAAATATTTAAGTAAAATTCTTCTAATTTTGCTACCCGGTTGTCACATGGAAAGGGGATGGAGACCCTTCGCAGAGTCATCTAATTGCAGCTCAGCATTGGCTCAGCAACCCCCAGCTACCCCACCGCCCACCCCTTAGGGAGCCGCAAGCAAGGAGGTTGGCAGAGCAGAGCTAATTCACGCTGGAGTGACGTCAAGGCACTCGCATAATAGTTGCTAAAAATAGAGCATATAATAACATATGGGATGGTGACAAGGGTCCCGCTATCACCAGAGGTCTCGCTCAGATGGTATAGAAAGGACCAAGATCTTTTGGAGAAAAGGCATTGCTTTTTTCAGCTGGAGGTAGTGGTAAGTGGAGACAGCCCTCCTTGCTTCCATGTGTTAATATGCTGCCAGCATGAAGAAGGATTAAAATATCTGCATGACGTACTTCCCAGCACATCACAATTCATTTCTTTCATTACTTTTTCTTGTAAAAGCTAAAACATTCTGCAGTTTAAAAGAAATTCATGCTTTGCTACCAGTGAACACCTTCAAGTGAAATCCTAAGAGGTCTGAAAACTACAGCTTCCAATGAACATGTCAGCAGTGGAAGAGGGGGTTCATAACAAAGAGCATAATGAGAGATGGGCACATCAGTATAAAATCCTAGTGCAAGCGAAGTAGACAGCATTTTTAGCTTTATACAGTGATTTATGAAGCATCTGGTAGGTTCTTCCCTGGGGCTCACTCTAGTGAGTCATTGCAAGGTAAAACTACTGCTCATCTCTCGTTCACCCCATGATGAAATCAGTGATGGAGTGCTAAATAAAAATGGAGACTCAACTCACAATATTTAGTGCATATGAGAGATGGAGAAGCTTCACTCACCTAGGTGTCCCCTTCTACCGCCAGTGGAAGAAATGCTGCCCCTTGGGGTTTTCAAAAAAAAAAAAAAAATCAAGATTTTTTTGCCCTCTTGCTGGAGAGCTATTACCCTGCTATCAGCTGCGCTTGGCTAAAAGGAGAGGGAATTGCTGAGGGCTCAAGCCTTCTGTCTGTAACTCGCTGGGGATTCACCCCTTTGTACAGAATGGTCCAAGAAAGGGAAGAGTTTAACACAGCAAAAAAACTGCGACTGCCTAGGGAGAGGTGAGTGACAAAATTCAGGACTCAATGCCGAGTCCTTACAGGGTATCCACAGGGGGGCTTTGACAACAAAATCCTGAAAGCTTCCTGAATCATATTCAAAAGGGAATATAAACGTGATCCATGGTCCCACCTAATCCCAGGCTGTGAGATTTGGTCTCTGAACAGCTACCGCACATCATCACCAGTGGAAGGCAGCAGCCCTCACCCACTTTTTTGGGCGTACCTGCCTTAATATCCCCAGGAGCTAACGTGGGTGCTTTGCTGTGTGAGCGACACTGCAGTACCCAGGGAGCCAAACACCCACTTTTGAAATGAATGGTGTGTAGCAGCGTATAAGCCTAGCCAAGGAGCACAGGGTGCCTGCTGTAGCTGTCTCCTGCAAAACGAGAGGCAGTTAACAGCGACCCACAGCCTGGCCAGTTCTGTGACACAGCAGACAAGCCGACATCCAGAAAGGGAACACAGCTGAAAGACCAGGCCTTACAAAAGCCACCAATGGCTCTCGGGTAACAGGGACTAACTGTCTCTGCACTGCTGTTTGTCTTCTTCTGAGACCCAATGCTGCTAGCCAGTTGCTGCCTGCTTCTTCTACTGTTTTTCCATAGCTTCTCTGCTTTTGAGACTGGCAAGAATTCTGCCATGTGCCACCGAGTCAGTTATGGGATGACTACAAACATTCCCAAACCTGTAACAGGTCACCTGAGAAGACTGAGCCTGCAACACCAGGAGAGAACGTCTCCGAGTTAAAAGCACTCACAGGAGAAATATGTATAGTCCCAAAGGTGCCAGCCACAAGGAGACATGGTCCTACCTCCCTAAAGGCAAACCTCCATGCAGTTCAGAAGAGAAAGTCACCAGCAGCATCTTACCTCCCCTCTTTGAAGATCGTGAGGATTTGGAAGAGGTGGACCACTGCTTGGTGAGCGATCTCCCAGAGGCTGTTTCGCTGTTACCAGTGGCATCCTCTGTGTCAACAGGTGAAACTGTGTTGGCTTCAATATCCTTCTCACCAGGAGTGTCTTTGACACCATGCTGCTCAGTATCATTTTCACCACAGAACTGGGCCATCTTCTGAGCCAGCATCAGCTGTGCCTCCTTCTCCAGCTGCCGGATATCCTCAATGGTGAGCCCATACCATTCGTCCTGCCAGCACCAAGCCTGCCGATGGGCACGGACCATGACCTTCCGCAAGCCTGCAAAGCCAGAATGCCCCTGTCAGCAGTGCTACAAACTGCAGGAATCGATGCATCCCCTTCCCCAAAACCTCAAGACACTGTAGCAAGGATATTACAGTGGCATCAAAACCACAACGCCACAAGCTGCAGTAAAGGACCTTCATATGGCAAGCATCAGGATGGCAAATTGGTCACTTCATGTACTTTAACTCTTCAACTCCTGCTAACCAACCATGCACTGAAAAATTAGCTAGTCTTCTGTGACTGCTTTTAACTTGGGAAGGGATTTCCTAATCCTGGATGGAGGACTTTGCTCTGTGACTGCCTGCTCCACCAAGGAGGAGCCATGCACAGACCACAATTGCAACTCCCAAGAAGTTCTGGGACGTTGTAACACTTGAATCCGGCCTTCAAAGTGAAGTATGTTCCCAGAAGAGAAAAAAAAGAAAAAAGGCAACATCAGCAACAAAAATCACTGATTTTTTTTTTTATCCAGGAGAGTTTCAAGTGGTTCCTTGATGAACACTACATAGCCCACTGCAATTGTTACATGATGGAAGCACATCCCACATCAGCATTGCTAAGACTAAAACCTCTCCTTTCCTTGGAAACCTGGTTTTTGTACCTGGTTTCTATATATCAGCGAAACAGCATCACAGATATGAGCTTCTGAGATAATGGGATGGGAAGGAAAGCAAGGGAGGGAATAAAGATGCTTCGTTTTGCAGATACCATCTGTCTTCTGCTGCATGAGAAAAATGAAGTGGGTAAAGCCAATTGAAAATATTTCAATGTATCACATATCTGAAAGGAAGAACTGCCTCAGTATCAACACACAATGCTCCTGACCAGGCAACAGAAACTTTCCTCAAGACTTTAACTTGTCGGCTAACATCGTCATGCCACCAAGACTTTTAAAACTGTATAGTCACTCAGGATTTTCAACCAGTATTATTGCTTAAAAGCTCACAACCAGTCAAAAGCTCCAAACTGCTATGTATTACTGATGGGAACACACAGCAATAATGGTGCTTTTAAAAGCTTCTATAAATACTGACAAACTAATCCTCAGGAGCCCTTCTGAAAAAAAAAAATTAAAAAAGAAAAAAAATAATCAATTAATATTGTCCCCCCTTTAATTACTGGGAAACTGAGTCAGAGGTGAGTTGAAAACATGCCAAAAGCAGCAGTGGGAATTATAGTCAGTGGGATTATGGATCCACAACCCTCTGTTGCTAAGCCTGGAGCAGAAACATACTGTGCCAAAAAGCTGGCAGGCAGGGTAACTGCCCTCTCACCCTAATGAAGACCCTGGCTGAAGACCATAGACCACACCACCACCACTGCTATTACAAGATAGAAAGCAATCAATGGGCTACACGAAAATCAGTTAGGTTTTGGGAGCTGCAGATCAAGCTCTCTAAGCACCACCAAGAGGAAAGATGGTCCTTGTAAGCCACCCTCCATTTCCAGGAGCATGGCCAAAGCTGGATGGCCCCACTGCACGCAGGGTTTCTAAGGTGTTTCCAGCAACATGTGCTTCACTGTTGTACAGAAAATCTTAGATCTCACTACTGTCACAGTTTCCGTGATGTTCAGCCTAAACAGCCCTTTTGTTTTTAGCAATCACTTTTTTTTGTTTTATAAACATATAAAAAGCTTATTTTTATATGTTTTATTTCCTTCCAGGTCTGGGCACTTCATTGTTTGCTCTGCTCTTCAGTTAGTTCTTAACGTCACCAGCCATCACAAGTCAACCTATCAGGAGGAAATAGCCATTGAGATCGGCAGCTAATGCAATGGACCAGCTCAACCTGAACTTCACTTGCACAGTAAGATTAAATCTACCAATATTTTATATATTTCTCTGCCTGACTTTCAGAAGGGAGCTCCACATAGGAGAGGCAAGTTTGAGCCAGCAGACTGTGACCTTCTGGGAGCAGAACAAGGGGCCTCAGCAACTTAATTCTGTTCAGCCTTAGTCAAGATTCAGAGTTATTTCCCCCACCAGATTACTTTTTGCAGAACTACAGGAGAATGTTTTAGCCTCTTCACCTCCCGTTATGATTGACAATCAGCAGAGCTTGAAGACAAAGATTAAACTCCCATCACATCCACAACTGAAAGCCAAGAAAACGTTTCCCTTGCTGTAATTCAGTCCCCAACACCACAGCTATCCTTTGGACTTCTACATCTCCAACGTTCACTTCTACCTTGCTTGAAACACCTTGAAAACAGACTGTGATCAGACACAGAAGCAAACAGCCCCCTGGCTCTCATCCCAAGGCTTCCTCTGTTCCAGGGCTCAGCAGCCTCCACTCACGCTCCTGGATCCAAGCCTTGACGTATCAATGCACCAACTCCTCGGTAATTCTCTCTGTAAAGGCACAGATGCCACTGATCACGTATCTTTGTTTTAATAGGCTAACATCATAGGGAACATGAAAACCACTTGGGGGTAAAAAAAAAAGTCTCCTGAAGCTCCCCTCTGCCTTCTTTCACTTCATCTCTTAGACCACAAAAATCGCCTGTATTGCTTCCTCGCAACCCACAGACCTCCCCACCTGCACTGCTCACATCATTTTGATTAGACATCCCAAATCACCCTTCCTTAAAGCCTTGTTCTTTTGAAAACAGAATAGCATTACAGGGCTTCATGACTGTTGTGCCTCTATCGCTCCAGATTAGTTATGAAGTCAAAAAGACTGAGATTATTTTCCTAGCCTCTGGCATTCACCTGGGATGTGTCAGTGATGCTACATTTCTCCTTCTTAAACACAGAGGAAAAAACCTGGAAGAGAATGAGGCTGTCCAGGTACAAAAGAAGTTGAAAAACAGAAGTCATGGTTTGCAGAAAAAATGTTCACTGCTAGGGATGGAAAACTTGACCAGTTCCTCAGCGCACAGCAGTAAGTATATCACTGAATTAATCTTCCACCTACAGTGCTGAAGTCTTCCAGTAGGCAGCAGAGACCCAGAAGACACACTGAGTGCCCCCACGCAAGTATATGGATTCAAGGTCCAGCTACAAATGACTGACTACCTGTCCAGAGACTGCTTCCCTCCCTGTGCAATGGAAAAAATCAAGACTTAAAGCATTTTTAAATCAAAATGCTAAGAGAAAAACAAGCTTTTTATTTGAAAAGTGAAAAGGAGAGAACAGATCAGACCCAGGAAACACAGTGTAATTGGGAAAAATTCTCTTTTGAACACATCAGAGATGCCCATCAGGACAGTGCTGAAGGCATCTGTGGTCCAGCTCGCTTTCATTTTTCTCTCTGTCAGGAGGGGAGGTGCAAAAGTCTCCTGCTCAGCCTGAGAAGTCCCTGTCCCGCACTCAACTCCACACACTGTGCTTTCAAGCCATGCCTCACAGCCAGCTGCAGCCCATTTGGCAGTTTGTCTTGCAAGCCTGTGGCATGCTGCCCCCAGGTAGCAGGAGCTGGCCGGGCAGGACAGGCTGGGTACAGCATCCCACCCAGTCACCTTATTCCAGGTCGGACAGAACGCAACAAGACAGACCAGTGGAGGTGAGGCTTTGGGCAATGCAATGCTCCTCCATCCCCCCTGCCACCACCCACAGAGCAAACCAACCCAGCAGTATGGAAGAACTGCAGAGTAGGAGATGGTCTCACAAAGAGGTGTCTCTGGTGTGAAGAGAGAACTGAGCGGCACAGGAGAATCAGGGAGGATTTTTAGAGTAGGCTTTCCCCCTCCACCCAGCGTGCACCATGTTCATCTGAGCCTTCTTTCCCAGAACCAGAGGATTACCCCACAGTCTCAGCAGGCAAATCACACACTGAAGTCAATCAGAAATAATGGGAACAGTTTTTTTTTTATAAGGATGCAGGTACCAGCTGATTTCAATAATATCAGTAGTTAACAAGACTACTATTTCTCTAGAGCACACAATGCTTTGGTTTAAAAAAAAACAACAACCACAAAACAACAAAAAAACCAAGGAAACCACACATGCACAAATGTATGCATGCAGATTGAGTTCAGAAGTACCCGTCATTGTTGCGTTGATTTAATTATAACATTTCCCACGGCGTTGTACAGAAAGATCATCTGTGAAGTGTCTAGCAGGGTGCAAACATTTAAATCTCTTGCCTTTCAACTCACCACCTCAACAACTCAGAGACTGAATCCATGAGGTGCTGACTGTTGTAAATGATTTGCCTGCAGATTGTGGTGTTGAACTTAATCTTACAAAAGGAAGTATAAATGACCATGAGACAAGCCAGGACAGAGAGGACTCTTTAGCTGAATTTAAAAAGCTTTTGTCTATATTTCTGGGTTTGTTTTTCAATATGAAGTAAAAACAGTAAATGTGACAAAAACTCAGTGCAAAAACCCAAAACAAATCAAAAAACCCACCACCGAATCCTGCTCCAAACACCCTCAACTATCATATAAAGCAACTGTTCAGACAGCCATCGACTACGTACCCAGCGGCAACATCCCAAAGCATTTTATAATGCACTCTCACAATTTCCTGGCAGCAGATAAAAGATGCCTGATTTTCCCTGTGCAACACTATTTCCTTGATAGTCACAACAGATCCCATAACTTTGTCAGTACACTTCTGGTTGTCTGAATGTATCCGATCAAAGGCAACCTGCAGTTATATCTGCTTGCTTCCCTACCCTCCCTTGCTCAGACCACTCACAAAGAAAAGCCTGTGGTCACATCCACATCATGCTAACTGCAACCTGCCTACCCTTGAAAAGACAAAACTCTACCTGCAGGCCCCAACCCGCAGTGCCCTTCTGGATGAACTTTCTCACCTGAGTGCTTTAAAGAAGCAGAAACTCTGCAAAAGAGCTTTCTAAAACCACTTCCACTTCATCACTGTGCAACAATTTGGGCACATTTGGCCTAAGGCGCAGTGGCTTAGACAAAGCTCCAGCTATTGGGATGGGAACATGCTTTGCCATAGTATATAATCAATAACCCATACACAGTCAACACACTTGTATAACAACAAAAGAATCATAACCCACGTGCACCATTAGGAAGCAAGTGGGAGCAGAACATTACGCATCGCCAGTCCAATTAAACTTAAATTCTATGGGAAAGGAGTAAAAAAGCACACAAATATTACAGCCAAGTAGACTAATAGCCCACAATTTTAGTCTGTGTCTCAGGCTGTCAAAGCACTGAGTAACTGTCCAATTAGTCATCAGAAAAAATGGCTACTGCACTCAGTAAGACTGAGAATGTTTCAACACCATCCCCCAGAGTTACTCCCTCTGCGCTCAGTAGTCTTTCTACGTATCATAATCCATCCATCATTTAACTCAGATGGGTTCTTCTTTCAACTCATTCTCTAATTTTAGTTTGCACCACTAAGTACCGCTCTCCTCCTTGGGCAGAGTTTGGATCCCGCTCTTGGTTTCTGCCTCTGTTTTCTCACTGGCTTGGCGGCCCTGCACAGAGCGGGCTAATTTCCCAAGAAACAAATTTGCAGGAGCTGGGAACAGAGGAACCAAGAGAAAAATGCCAAGGAGGGACTGGCCCACAAGAACATCTCTGGCACCTGAGAGCTTGGGTCCACCATCAGCTGCACAATGCACAAAGGTCTCCATCTGCTTTCAGTCACCAGTTGAAACCCCAAAACTGGGATCAGCATATAAGCTTGGTCAGTCATGTTGTAGCCCACATCTTTCCAACTTAAACATCCTCATAGCTTGCTTCCAACTTAAACAACCTCATACCTTGCTGTCTCTGGTACACGTGCTGTGGCACTTTTCCCACTCACTAATGGCTTCCCCATGGCTATCCCATGGCAGGGGAAGGCTACACATCTGTAGATATCCAAAGCTTTTGCTTTCACTTTTCACTCACTCAACTTTGTCTTGCCTTAAAGACTTTTTTGATTTTATGCATCTTAACCACTTTGAAAAACAGTATTTGCCATCATTATAACAGAGTGGAAACGCTTTTGAAAGGCAGACAATGAGCTGGCTCGGCTCTCTGCAAAGCCTCAATCAAGAGGAAAATGGCAGGCAATCTTTCATGAAATACAAAAGAAACGTTTCTAAGGGACCACAGTCTAATCTAAGCCAAACACCTCCGAACAACTGGAAGAGTCACATGCTTCTTTTTCATTTAACAGATACAATGGAGTTGTTATTCTGCCCCCATGTTTTGCAGTATATACTAAATTAACCCATGTCACTGAAATGCCAAGGGAGTTCATTGCAGAGAGCCACTTGTAATACAGTCTATAACAGGTGAAAACTTCCATCTGGGGGTAAAGTAAAACCAAAGGAGCTTTAAGAAAGCAACCTGTGACTATTCAGAGAGTGGTGCACACCATTCTCTGCTGCTCTATCAGTGTTTTCCACATTAGCTCTCAGGAGCACAGTATGACTGAAAAGAACTATAAAATTACTGACTTAGGCTAGCATCAGGCACTTCAAAGAAGTTTTGCATATAGAAAGGACAGCTGTAGTGGTCATGTAGGAGGATTTACTGTGTACAGAAAGCAGGCAGTATCCTTTACACAGCCTTTCTTTGGTCTTTTCTGTGCCAGAGGACAGCCATAGCTCTGCACTTTTTTTGAGATAGGATTGCTTCTTTAAAAAATTCTTTAGGTTTTCCACCTGGCCACAGATCCTGTCCCTCCAGGCAAGGCGCAGAAACTCTTATTGGTTGTGTTATAGATTTTCTGCAAAGAACAAATTACTGCCAGCACTGCTACCACCTGCACTGTCTCCACTTAGTTACTTCTGGGACAGAAACAATACCTCCTTAAAAGCACTGACTAAGAATGATGCGTCAAAGCAGCACCTTTACTCAGAATTGAGAGCTGTCAATGACCCGTGATAGATCATAGCACAGTGAAGTGGGGAGCCCTGAACAGCGCAGCCTGGGGGACAGAGATGTATGGTCCCACAGAGACCCACTAGCCCTGTCACAAGGCAGGCAGAAACTAGGGACCCTCCAGGGAGTGGTTTTCTGGAACCACTTAGGACTCAGAAGTGAAGCTTATTTCTTTGAGCAGCCCTTCAGGATTTTGTTCACAATAAAGAAAACTGGCAGATTTTGAAAATGATCTGGCGAAGTTTAACAGACAAATCCTTATCTAAAAAAAAAAGAGAATGCAAGATCTTGCCTAGACAGGACTTGAAAACCTTTCAGTGGCTACATGTGGTCTGGATTCATACATACCATGATTATAAGTGATAGAATAACAGGATTTTTTCTGAACTGACCCACAGCTCTGCAAGAGAGTAATCAGATCTGAGAATCTCTTCACAGACATGTCTTGGGATATGATACATTGCACATACCTCACTTTTGTGTTTCAATTCAGAAACAACATTAGGGAGTTGACAGTGAATTTTCCAAGACTATAAATGCTCACCAACATCATGGATAAACCGCTCGATTTTCGACTGCATCCCCCAGTATCTGAACTCGACTTTACACAGTTTATATGCACACATGATGGGGTATTTTCCAGGGTTGTTCTTGTACTCTTGAATCCAGTCTTCTGAGAGGGGGCCTCTTTTAGTCTTCACTGATTTATATAGCTTTGGATCCTCCTCAGCTTTGTATTCATGTGGAGGGATAGGATCTTTAACAATATCAATAGGATCTATAGAAAGAGAATAGAAACAGTTAGACATTTCCTTTTCCTGAACAAAAGAAGAAAATACCATTTTTCAGGAGTTATTTCTGTTTTAGTAAGTACCAGAAGCATTACAGCAATTTAGTTTCTTTTTACTTACACTTAAACAACTGATATTTAAATTGTTTATACATTGCTGCTGGACAGTGATCAGCTCTGCCAGAGGAACTAGTACACACAGTTCCAGCAAACAGAGGCTTTGCTCCAAATAGATGTTTTTGCCCACAGTGACTGCAGATTCACAGCACCCTGGCAGATCTGCACACTCCACCTTTCCAGCTCCAAAAAGATCTTTTGCACATTCCATCTTTCAGCTTTTCTAATATCATTCACAGTGCTGCAGCTCTATCTCATCTGAGACTGTTAAACAGACCTGCCCTTTCTTAGCACTGTTATGGAAAAGACACTACCCACTGAACATCTTATCTTTTGAGTCCATCAAGTGAGGTTACTGGTAGCTCCTTACATGCTATTGTTAGACCAGACTTACTATGGGAGGCAGAAAGTTTAACTCAGGTCCTAATTAACACTTCAACAATGGAGAAGTGGAAACTGCAATGGGAGCAGAGTGAATGAATGTATTTTAAAGATCTGCAGCCCCCACCCCAGACCTCAGCAGAAGCGTTTGAAGTTTGGATTGAAGGACAGGATTGCACTTCCCAAGAAACGACAGCTCTTCTGACACTTCTCAGTGAGGCAGCATGACTCAAGCCTATTTGCTCAGTACTGAAAGCCTGATCAGATAGCCTTAGGAACGAGGACAGTCACACTGAAGTTCAAAACAAAGAAGTTTAAATCTCTTAACACTCAAGTAAAATTGCACGGGGTTGCTGCCGTGTCCCGCACGCCAACAGTGCTCAAGCACAGCCAGCGCAGCTGCTAGATGTCCTTCCCCAGAGCTCCCACTGTGGCCAGCACCGCGTGGGACTGACAGAAGCCAGCCTGGGACTGACAGAAGTCAGCCTGAGCTCAACAATTCTCCAGTCCCAGCACCTTCAGAGCAAGGGATGCTCCAGTCCTGCGTGGTTGTAATTGCCAGCACTCCCTGCCACGCAGCCAGGTCTCCGGCAAGTGCCATGGCCACAGACCACGATGAACAGCAAGACAGAGGAATCACTATGACACTTGCCATTCTCTGCCTTTTTATAAGATGTTCCCTTTTGCCTTTTCTCATTAAATCCTTACATATATAAGGCTCATTAACCCAATCTTCTAAAGACAGCTGCAAAGCTGAAGTGTTAACCTGCATGAGGGCAAGACTAAAAGGACAGGAAGCAAAAATGAAATATGTCTTCATGTTTCAGAAGTGCAGATAGGAATGATTTTCATATATGCAAAGGAGTTACACAATTATAAAGCAATGCTTTCCTTTTCTATGGTTATTTCTACTTATTACCCCCAAAATCATTAGATGTCTTACTCCCCTTGGGGACAAGTAAGACAGGAAAGCATCAGCTTCAATTTACAGACAGCAAATTGAAATGATTTCTATGTGATTTACATCAAGCCTAGAGGAGAACTCAGGTCTCCTCTCTCTACTTGATGGAACCCCATCCTGCAGCCTGACAGTGACAGGAGTGCAGGTGTGTGTTTAGGGAGGGGATGGACAGGCAGATGGGACATACCAAGCCAAAAAAACCCCAAAACCAAAAACCAAACCAAAATAAGCAGAATAAAGGAAAAATAAAAGAAAAAGGCTATTCACCTAGAATGGTTTGTCTTTTTTCTGCAGGAGAAAGGTTGAACACGTTGACATGCTCTCCTGGATCAGTTTTGTAGTATGTTTCAATATCAATGGAGAACTTCTCCACAAAAGGACACGTATACCTGAAGGCGAGAACAATGCAGCTTAGAGTAAATCCCGCTCAGCTTGGCAAGCAGAGAAAATGCTTTCCTGAGATGTACAAAATCAGCCCCAAATCCAAGCCAGCCTTCACTCATGCTTTACTTCAGATATGCTTAAAATACCAACTGTATAGATTAAAGAGATTTTCTTTAATAACTTCTTAAGACAGGAGCTCACCTTGGGCATGTGGCTTCAGTGGAACAGCTCTGGTTTAGTAAAACCCCAAGCCCACAGCAAAGGGATGTACTCCTTATGAGGTCTTACATGGGTTACAAGTGAGAGGATACCAATGCACCCCACGCAGTTACTGGAGATCAGGCACCCACACTGACCAAGAAACAACTTCCCAGCTGGCAACAAGCAAGTAGAAAGCCTAAGGGGACCACCAAGTCATCTCACTTTGCAGAGACACTGACAAAAACCTGCAACTTAATTTGACAACGTCTCCTCCAGGATACTATTATCAGGACAGACTGTTTTTAAAGGAGCAGTTTTCAGCAAGGAGATAACTTTTGCGGCCGCTGTTCTAATATGTTATGACACAGATAATAATACAAGCACACCCTGGAAATGCACCTCTGCCAGCAGAAAATCAGAGCTCTTGCCTGGAATCTATGGCAGAATAAAATACGGACTAGTTCTGTGCAGTGCCAGGTTTCCTGGCCAACTGATTGACTCATGGGCATTTCAAAAGAATAGATAAAAAGACACTGGAAGTGGACTTTAGTCACTTGAAAGTCAGACAGCTCCATTATATTTAGTCATGAGCAACCACCTGACTCCCCACCTTTTCCCAGACTTATGTCACTTGTAGAGACCAGCTAAAACAGAACTATGAAACTTTTCTAGATTTTTGATAAAAATAAAAACATCCATTAAAGACTTTTTATTAGGAATGATGACAGCAATATCAGACTTGTAAGCCTCAAAAAGGGCAAATGCTCTAAACCAGAGCTATTTATAAAGGCTATTTATTCCAGGGTATCTGAAGTCCTCCCAGACAAAATCAGCTGGAACAAGTTGGTCCCAGAGGGCTCCACAGAGCCTCTGGTGCTCATCCCTTCTCAGGGTGAAAACCATAGGATGTAGGTTTGTTATTTTCTAGCTAAATGACAGTAAGACAGTTCCCAGAAAAGAAGCACCAGATTTATTTATTAAGATTTTTCTCTCCCAACACTTTCCCCCCTAGAACAAATGAACCCTGTCTTACTTGACAGTGTTCAACATGACAACTGTCCCATCACTGTGTACATTTATAACTTCACTGAGCTATCAGATATCTGCAATGTTAAGCAGAACATGCAGCACAGGACACAAGACTAAATAAAAACCATTCAAGATTTCCGACACTTTGATAGACAAAACAGCTCACATTTTAGAGCAACCAGCCACAAATTCTCAAGTACGTACGTAGTCAGCCCAGGCAACACTTGTACTCCTGAGATTAAGCACTGTGTAAGAATTTTTGAACTTGACCCCAGTTTCACTAAAGGATATTACTGGAGATGGAAGAGATGCCGCTGCCACACAGAGTGACATCAAGTCCTACCCCTAAAACAGGGAAACAGCTCTGGACATTTTGCTAAGTTCTACCTTGTCCTTGTGTAAGGATACGCATTCCACGATTCCTCTTCAACTCGCAGAGCTGCCTTGGGCAATATTGACCGAAACCAGCTGGGTATGTGCATACCAATGTGGTACACTTTGTGAGTATACTGCCCATTGCCTCCCGGTCCATCCATGTACGGCCTGTTCTCCAGGATCTCTACTCCACTGCCTTCCCCACATGTCTCCTCTCTGCTCTTTTTCTGAAAGGGAAAATATATCACATAGTTAATTCTTCCAGTGCATTGTACATACCAAGGTCTCAAAGGACATGAACATTGGGGATGTTTTCTAGGACTCCGTTTGAGCAGAGCTTCATATGGACAGCAGAACTGCAGCAGCACCCTGACAGTAAGACTACCAAACCTAGAGATTATAAATGAAAGATTTAGAGACTCATCTGGCCAACACAGGAACAGAGATTTTATTTATTAGGGATCCTGTAAAAATCTGCATTTGGACACTAAAAGACAGTTTGAATGGAGACCTAATGGCACATCAATTCCTGCTCCTCCAACAGGTTATACATCGCTCTTCCTGAGAGCACACTAAACCTTGGCTCTAGCTTTGAACCACCCAACAGCACAAAAATCTTTTGCATCAGCAGATGACACAGTGAAGGGGAGTATGTCCGACTTGGCACGTTCTTGTGGCGTTGTATCAGTGTGAAGAATCATACACACACTCAGCACAACATCACAGTACTAAAGACTATTTTATGACCTAAAGCCACAGGATTTGGGGGCTTGTTGCTTGTGGTCTGGCATGGCAGCAGCTCTCCAAGAACAGCTTGGAGACCATGCTCTGCTAATTAAGATACCTAGAAGAAACAACCCAAGTTTGCCAGAACGCACACAGCACCCCCTGGCAGCTTCCATATTTTGGCTTATTTGTAGTATTGTCGCTCATTGAGAAACCTGGCAAAAATTCCTTCAATAAAAAAAATACTAATTTCAGTGCTTCTGAGAAGAGCTAGAGGTAAACCAAATATTTATTCATTTCTGACACATTTCAGCAGATTGGATGATGTATAACCTTCACCATTTCCAAACAACCGATTCATAGTTAGTATTCTGAGTTTATTGTTTGTATTTGAGAGCACAATACTTTGGAAGTTAAGAAAAAAAAATGGAATTTTATACAAGAATCAACTGTGAAATATAACACAACAACAACTTCCCATTTTCAGCATACCAACAATTCAAAGGATAACATGGTTTAACAGAAAATGATTAATGAGATGCAAGAGATCAGCTTCTCATCTTTTGAGGACAGGATGATAAGCCAACACAGCCATTTAGAAGTAAATAGGCCTCTTTTTAAAGAGCTCTCAAGCAATTTTAAATTTAAGCAGCTGTAACTGACAAATCTAAATAACTGAGAATCTAAATAGTCATTTTTCTCTGCACCCCACAAACTGCAATAGTTCTGCAAAAGAAAAGCACTTTTTTACAGTTCATTTCTAACATTCAGCTGGCAGTTCATTAAAACACACATCCTCTTAAAACAAATTACTGTCTTTCAGTTCTTATATAAGCACTGACCAAGTCCTGTACAAATATTTATGACAATAACATTAAACAATCTTGATGACCCAAAAATCTGGTTAATTCAAAGGTCTCAGAAAAGGCAATAACCCAGCAGGCATAGCAAATGTGTCAGACAGAATAATAGCACAGCATCTGCTCTGAACAGTTGATACAAATTATGGAGATCTAGAGTTTTATTATAGGGCAGAAGCACATGGAAATCATAAGCAGAGGAAAGACAGGTTCTCTTCATGCCAAATTATCACATGTAGAATCGTACATCAGCTGCATTTAAAACTCCATTCTAGATTGCACGGCTACCAGCAATTCCCGTCAAATCTGCAAGCCCTCATTTGGGACCGAAACATGTTTAGGAGTTTCTCAATTTCAAAAGAAATCCACAGCACCAAGTGGACTCAGCATCTCCTATGACTGTGCCAAGCCGGACCTACACAAAACTGGGTCCCCAGATTTACAAACGCTTGTATTGAATTAGAAAACCAAAACACTGAAGATTTATTTTGTTTTAATAGCCATAGTTGATATGAAAATGGATAAAACCACTCTCTAGGCTTTCTTTCTCAGAATGCAATTTCATATTCTTCCTTTCAGAGCCACATCTGATGCCTGGCATTCCTCTTGCAGCTCTCCACCTCTTGAAGCTCTTCAGAGGGCTATGCAAGGGGCCAGCTGCTTCCATGAGCATAAGTTTGAAGGTTCAAGATCCTGTGCTGCCAATTCTGACTTCAGCTCCTATCAAACAGATCAGCAGCAGCCAGGGAGCTCTCCTGCAATATGTGTTCCCTTTTATTGAAGCCCCTAGCACCCCACCTTGCAATATCGTGTTACCCTGGCTTAATACAGTTCCCCCAAACCCTCTCTTTTCTTCTGTTGCATTTCCTAATGGATTGAAGATGGATCAAAGCAGGAGGTTTCTCCCCAACTTGATCCATTTGAGAAGACTAAAGACAAGCATTCAAAGCAAAGCCAGGCTCTGGCAGTCTCCTGAACTGTGACTTCTCCACGACAGAAGGATTCAGGCTGGGGTGGAACAGGACACAGACACTTGCCTATGCCCTCAGCCCCCAAACAGAACTGTTCTGATCCACGCCCGCATCAGTATTACCCATCTTTTGGGATGAAACATCCTTAGTCTCTGCATTGGTTTCAATTGAGGAATCTATCTTTTTTTATTTCAACACAAGAAGAAATGGTTTACATCTGAAGCAGTTCAGAAAAACAAACTCCGATTCCTTTGTAACTATGGGGCTGGATCCAGGCTCAGGAGGACCTCTGCTCAAACCTTTCTGGTTTGAAGCCCAGCAGTAGTGATATCCCAGACACATACAGCTAACGCTAACATTCTCCACTTTTCCTTCCCCTGTTTAGCCAGTTTTGACAAAAATCTCTCCACATGAAGATGAGCTGCCTGGTTCTCATTCTACAGCTAGAACCCTGGTGAACCTGCAAGACCGGCCACTTTTTGCTTTACATGAATACTTCTATAAGCAGCTTTTCCACATGACCTGGTAATGCTGACACTCAGCTTCTCAGACAGAGCTGTCTGATCATGGGAGATGTGACAGGTGGCACGGTGTTATGGTTGCAACACTTTGCGAGGGAAGGAAGAAGGGAAAAACCCAAATTAACTGAGACTTTGCAGAAGTCAGTTCGCATTCCACTTCTGATTTCTGATTATTGTATTCACTTCTCTGCACCTGCAGGAGACCGTGAACCCTATTCTGAGAGCGGGCATGCTTCCTCCTTCAGCCTTTCCAGATGACCAACTCCAGCCCACAGCCTCTTTCACCCAGTTACAAGCCTTAAGCAAATTTTGGCCTTACACATTCCTCCTGCTTGTCACTTATCTACATCAGATATGACAAGGGACAGCAAGAACATTTTCTTAGATGAATGTGAATTAGGAGCTGCACCTCTGCATGACAAAACAAAAACAAAAAAAATCAGAGCTGCAATGTTTATGTCCCAAACTATCTTTTCAGCCAGGACTTTTGAGTCAGGCCAATTTATACTCAAAACACAACGTAACTTATCACTGGGAAGGATAGCGTGACCAAAGAAAAACTCCACACAATAAACCTACACAAAGCTGCTTCCCAGCCCTGCATGGTCTCATACTTACTGGTTAGCTTGCTGAGAAGGCAACAGTGAGGTCAGGAAGGACCAAAAAAGCCAGGTTAGATGGTGAACAGTACAATTACTAACCAGTCACAAAGACAAAAAGAAGATACGTTTCTCAGACAATAAAAATAAAGACATCAGCTACATGCACTTGAGAGACCAGGATGATACTCTGCGCTTAAGTGGTACTGTGAAAGTACACCACTTACAGAAGTGAAGAGCAATTTGCTTTTCAACCATATAGCCTCTTCATGTCTATTGTGACTCAGCTACAGCATGGAGAGGGCTTGTTACAAGAAGTGGTCTGTAAACAACAATTAAAAAATAACCATTGATTAGGAAAGCATTTGGCTTGAAGTGTCTGGCAAGCCCTCTCCAAAGAATATCTGTCTGCTGGGAGTGGCAGATGTGCAGACATTTTAGGGTCAGTCTTGAAGGTTTCAGCCTCATAGACCCATACCCCTATGAGAACTAGAGACTTTATTTCGCAATTACCTGTGTTACTACTACTTGCTACTAACTGACAACAGTATCTTCCCTCTATATAAATATCTGAGGAATGGTCCCCACCAAAATCAAAGAGTAGCTAATAGCCTTTATATGCAAGTTATCTAAGCCGTAATCACAGTAAACCATCTTACATTGTACTACAACAGGAAACTCAGTTATCCCTTTAGAAGTCCCTCTCCTCTGCTGATGACACTCCATGTTCTGCACAGCCCCATCAATAGCTTTCCAGGACAGATGGTGACACAGATCCCTTCTAGCTAAAGTAATAGCATTAAATTACTCATAACAGGGAACCCAGAGAAGCAGATGCACCATGATTAGCAAGAATGCCAGTTACTTAAAGGCTTCTATTAAAATAAATCTCTTGGCACAGCAGCATAGCATGGGACACAGCACATGACCTCACCATAACAATCATAGATGAATAATTCCCATGAATGTCATCTAAACATTGGGCTAGCCTAACCCCATTTATCATCTGCCCTTCACAACAGGAGACAAACGGCTGCAATCAAAGCCTTCCACTAGCAAAGACAGGTTGATCAGTTCTCAGATCTTCCACCCCCTTTCCCAGTCAGAAATGTGCCTCACTACCAGCTAACAACACGGAGCACATCTTGCAAAGCCTTAGTCCAGCAAACTTGACCTGGCACAGCTGAGTGGGGCCAGGTGACTAAATGCAACTTGTACGTTTTTCTAGCGGGGTACAGCTCAGTAAAGGAATGATAGTTGCTGGCAACAGAAACCCCCACAACCTGGGGAGTCACACTGCAGCTGGAGGAAGAGCATTCACAGAACAAGAATGCATAATGCTGGATAAAACAGCTATGATACGCCTTATTGTATCAGCTGGAGAAATACAGAAGTCAGGCTGTGGAAATTAAACTTGCCTCGTAGTGTTTTGCTTCTGGTGAATTAGAAGAAAAAACAACCCCACCAACTAACGCAGCATTGCTCAGAAGAACACCAAGAAGAATGTTATCCTAAACCAACAGTCCTTCTCCTTGTGTTTCAGCCCCGAAGCAAAGCACAGGCTGCACACAGGCGCAGGTGCACACACAGAGAATCTCTGCAAAGCCTACAGCAGCACTGCAAATGGCTCAGTGGTTTAGTCTCTCCTAAAGTTTGGGGTTTTTTATTATTATTACTTACTACTTTGAGCACTGCAATGGTACTGCAGAGAACAGTAAAGACAGGGTAGGTTGCATGGTCATAATAGGCAATCCAGGCATTGTTCTAGCTTTAAAAAATAGATTATAGCTATAATCTTACCTTGTTTACCACTGATTATTGTTTATGGTACAACTCCTCAATCTGAGTAAGTTAGATAGTGATTACAAAAGGTTGACATGCTTTAGTTGCACGATGAAGTTTCTTGGTGCATTACAGCAATATATTTACACAGTACCAGTGGCCTACTTCAATGACACATGAGAGTTTTGATTTGAAATTATTTGAATTACAAAGACTGACAGCACTATGTTTGGTAGACCTATTGTCCATGAATAATGAAGACACAAATCATTGCCTGGAAACAATAATCAGAAGATTTTGGGGGTTTTTTTTGCTCCAGTTCCCATTTGGCAACAGGGTATTTTGATAGTCCAGATAAATTCTTCTGGGAAAATCCATTAAAATAACACTGAAGCCTTGGGACTTTTTTTATCCCATTTAGACACAGATATGGATACAAGAAGTTTACAGCTGGTTGATGGTTTTGGTTAACAAGGACAGCAAAGGCATCTATGTAACCACTGAACAAGAACATGACAGCAAATATCCCCAGAGGGTCCTGCTAACATACTTGCTCATACTGTTGTGGCAAGGGAGGCTGAGAAAACATTCTCTATGACCAATTACTTTTTTTTTTTTTTAATTGTTTTGGATGCTAAGGCTACCACAAATGCCAATTAAGTCCCCAGAAACAGACCTGTCCTTTGGGAACCAGAGAAAGCCTAAATTGCCTCACGCAATCCACCAGACAACAAAAATGCCTGAAGCTACTTAGGAAGCTACTCCTGCCATCACTGGATAGATTTTAAGACCTGGTTTCACTAAGCAGACCTATTTTTTTTATTTTCTTCTGTTCAGCTTTAGAAAGGAAGTACAAAGGCACCTAAGATGTAAGGGGCTGAGTAGCAAAATTTAGGCTGGGAGAGGAATAAACTACTTGTTTTCAATCTCTTCCATACGTGAAGGGAAAAATATTCCCAACTATCTCCAGCCGGACGTTATTTAGGCTGATGGAGATTTCACTCTTCTAATTGATTTTCCAAAGCATTGCCTTCTTCCCATCACCAACTGCCTTCCTCAATGTGCTCCAGGCAGCTGCCTACCAGCCATCATCATCATCCCCTACCCGCAGGCACTGTGCAAGCGCAGAAGCTGCATGTACTAAGAAGGTACCAGTTAGCCTATGACTGGTGCATTGCACGTGACAGCCTTTTACAGAAATGCTGGGAGAGGTTATAAGCACTGCAGCCGACTAGCCTCAGCCATGTATCTGGCCTTATTGTGGTGATACTAGCATTCAAACACCACAAATAAAACAGCATGACAACAGATGCACAGTTTCGGCCATAGCTGCTGCAAGCCAGAATTAAACAGCACCTAAAACCAGAAAGCCAATGATAGAGATACTGGAAAATAACAAAAGGTCCTGAAACTAATGCATGGCTTATTCTTAACACATTTTCCCAGCACAGGATTTTTGTACATGGATAACATGTACAGTGACGATGTGCATGCACATGGGTGTATCCATTCTATCTTCAGCTGTCTCTTGCTGCGGTATGACTCAGCTCTGTGTTCTGTTAACCACTCCTTTCTGAGCACTTGAACTGACATCTAATTCATTACGAGCAATCTGCTTTCACCACCAGCAACCTTCTGCCTGCTGATACAGATATCTGATAGACCAGGCACCATTCATGGTCAGTATTTACTGCAGGTAATCAAAAATCAGGTCTTTGACTATGAAAACAAAATGTTGGTTTACCCTAAAAGCACAGTAGTCGTACCTCCCAAGCTGGTTTTTGTTGTTTTTTCTTTTCAAAATGTGTGTGTGTCAAAGAACTGAAACACACAATTAAAATCCTATCACCATAATCAGGGTGATACCTGAGCAAAAAGCTTTTTTTCAGTGTGAAAAAATGGAGCAGAGGAGATGGTACTGTTCCACTCTTACAGAAGCTAAGGAGAACTTCAGATCAGATCAAAACCAACATAATTTTATCAGTGTATAACATGTTCTAAGAGCAAACAGGAAGTTACATGAATTAAATTAAAAATAAAAATCACCCTTACTGTTATTAATGCAGTAGAGTGCTGAAGTAGAACAGCACACACAACTTCTTGCTGACAAAGGCTTTTGTGCCACAGTCAGAATAGCCGAGTCCTCTCACATTAAAGATGAAGGAATCAACAAAAGGGCACCATTTTGAAGAGGGAAGAAGTAACCTGATGACACAGAGCTGCTGGCAGGGCTACGTCTAGTACCCAGATCTTTCAAGCCCCATTTCAGCATCCTAACCATGATGCGGCAGTCATCTCCATTAGGGACCTTTACCAAAATACAGCAAAACAGTCCCCAAACAGGGAAGAGAGGGAAGCTTCTCTACTCCTGTTTTGCAGGAGATGAGCATGGTCTTAATGTTTATATTGGAAAGACAATATTAAAGGTAGGCAGGACCTAGGATCCCTGTTACCCAAGGGATGGGTTTTAATACTACTTTTGAGCCTGCACTTTGTAAGGTACAAATCAGAAACAATCCACATCAAGTCAGACTGGCAGTCCTTCAACAACAAAACTGCTGGAGGACAGTAAGGGACTTGTGAGTTTTGTTCTTGTTACTCAAAGGCAAGGCTTACTACATCTCATTGTGCACACTTAAGTTGGCACTATCTTAACAGGAAACCAAGTCCAACTGCAAAGGTGTTTCCCACTCTCCCCAGTAACACTATTCCTGCCCTTTCAGAAGTTGTGGACACCACAGGACCGTGTTTTTGTTTACACCATGTGCACCACATTATGAATGCAGGCAACTTCAAACTGCAACATCTGTTTCCATGGCAATGGGACTGCATCAGCTATCCACTGGGTCTAGTTTAGGCCATCTTCACTCAGGCTTCAGCGCTGCACACAAATCATTACCATTAACAGCAAACCAAGTGATGTCACTTGTAACCATGGTGCCCACATCTGAGGTTTCCATGTGCCCTTTGCGCTCTAACATGCATCCTTCACGCATGACAATTATTTTAATCCAATTAGCGCTGTTAAAAAAAATAATACACAAAGGGCCAGTGTCAATACTTATTTAGCAAAGGAAGGTTAGTTCGAGTCAACAAGATAACGAGCAGAACATGAAGCTTTACAACAGCACTTTGACTCCGAGCCTCATTGCACTGGACACATAGGAACGACCTGAAACCCTGGGGAGAGGAGAAAGAAATCTCTTCCTCATCAATGGCTTTATTAATAAAGGCAAAAGAGCAGCTGTTTTAAATATCCTTCTTCTGGGTTTGATCAATGGCTGGGCAATGTGCAGTGCTTCATTCCATCTAGGCAATACCCCTTCCCCAAAACACCAGTGCTTCACCACCTGAACATAAAACCTGGTCTTAAGTGTTGCTACCATCTAGTTGAAAACAAACAAAAGGAATCCTAAAATGAGAGAGAGAGAGAGAGTTTTAAAGTGTGTGTGTGTGTGTGTGTGTATGGAAATTGCAAGACTCCTCATCCTGGCAGAAATCTAGTCATAATGCCATGAAAAGATGGCCACTTTCCAGGCTGCTGTATCAGATGGCCAAAGAGGACAGCTCTATCAATATGGAGACATTCCAGAGAGACCTAAGACTTTGCTGACCATGAGCACAGTCTCCTCCAGATCCACACACTTTACAGATCAGCGAACCACCTTCACATCCCTGCCCAACGCTGGGTTTGGAAGCAATGCATCCTCCAGCAGATCAGAAATCACAGAACTGACTCGGTCTCAGCAGGAGTGAGTCTGTCGTACACACTCTGCGGTTGGGGTTATGCTCAGAGCCATCAGGACAGCCAAGTACCTTTTGCCCTTCCTCCTCAAGATAGTTTGGTTTCATTGGGGATATCCAAACACACCAGCTTATTAGGTAGATGGTTTTGAGAGTAACCATAAAGTAGTTAATATCTGTCTTCCCAACCTAGCGCTGCACAGCTGCAATTTCCAGGAGGGTTCCCCTTTGGGTCCTTCCCAGCTCTGCAGGGAGCTGCCATCTTATCACCTCCCTGCCTGCAGCAAGGATACTATGGGGCTCTTCCCTCAAGTTTACCAAAAAAGAATTGGGACTATCCCAGAGGAATTGCTGCCTTTTGTCCTGTGCTTCAGTCACTGTGTAATGCTGCCTCCAAGGAGATACTAAACACACAAAGAGAAAGATGATATCACCCGGGAATGGTCTTCCTGGCAGAGAGAAGCACATGTAGATCTGCTTTCTGACAGGAGGTACGTTAGTGTCCAGGAGACCCCGGGTCTGTTCCTGACACCTCTTCACTCTCCTGAGAGCAGTCTGAGGTGGGGGTCACAGCCCTTTGCGCTGCACCCAGGCTGCAAGAACCTCCTCCCTCTGGGTTTCCAGCCCCAAATCCTGCAAGACTCCCAGCCAGCAGAGGCAGGGCAAAGCTGAGCGTGCAGAAGGCCCTGAAGAAGGGACCATTCTCACCCAAGCAGGTGCAGGTTACCTGCGCCGCATCTGCAGCACCATCATTCTTGGCTGCTTTTCTTGTAATGTAAAACACATTCCTAAAAAAAGTCCTAAAACTTAAAGGCAGGACAGGTTGTCAGCAGCAGGCTCTCGCAAGACAGAGCAAAAATATGTGCAGCATCAATTTGTACAAATGTTGCTGCACTGCATTATTTACAATCAAGTCTAGATATTAATGAAGCTGTTTGTACAAAACCAGGATATTTTGGGGACAATCAATTGTGCAAGACTATAAATAATTTACAGCATTAAGAGAACCATTCTCATGGCCACTCATTAATCACTTTGCCTTACCAAGATGCCCAGTCACACTCCTACGGAGCCAGGGCTGGATGTGCCAGAGGCACATGAATTAGGAATCACTTTATTATGGAGATACCTCAAACTTGTTTACCCCACATGCTCCATCTTTCAACATATCTACTACTCAGTATTTCATCTTACCTTGACTATTTCCTTCCATGACTTTAAATGCATTTTTCACTGTATTAACTATTCCACAGACACTGTCTGTGAGAATTACTGTCCCTAGTTCCAACGGAGGTAAAGCAAGTTGCCCATTATTATATCGTGAGTCAGAGATGAAATTTCAACTCAAGGTGTTTTGGATCAATTCTGATACTCTGACTACATCCCTTAGATGTTAGGAACCCAGTGCAATTATTCACTAACAATAGGCTGTATGCTAAAATACTGGAAGACTGGCTTAAAGTAACCCCTTACAGTTTTCCTAATACTTAATTCATCACTTGCCTTCAGGTATTTGAAAAAGTGAGAACCTAATCTGGGTCAGCAGTCAAGATTTTGTCCATACATCAGAAACCTTCTTTCATAAGAATAAAAAAAAATAAAGAAGGAAACAGCATTTTTGACAGCCACAAGCTCAGCAGGATTATCAGTGCTGCATCCTGTATTAAAACCAGTACAAATCTGAAGTTTAAAATAATTTTTGTGTCATAGCCTTACCTCAGCTTCACTCAGTTTTGTTAAAGAAAGACAGCACATGTAAACTGTCAAGGCAACATAGCTCACTACTGTAAAATCAATCTTTTTTTCACCAGGTATGGTGAATAACAGCCAGTTTAAGAACTGTTCCAGGATAACAACTACAAAACAAGAAAAAAGTAAATGCAGAAAAGATGTTTGATATTTCTGTATGTTTTCCCAAAATGATAACCTGTATGGGTGTTGCTGTCAGCTGTGCAAATCAGACCATAAGTCTAGTAGCACTGAACGTACCTGTACTGCCCTTGTTCTCAAAGCTAAGCAACTGTGAGTGTCCTACTCTGCTCTTTTGGAAAGATGCAAGCCCTCATGATCACAATGAAAAGGTTATGAAAACCAGAGGAAGAAGAGAGAACATGGAAGTCACAGGTTTTTAATGCTGCAGCATAGACATTGGCAGAAGAGCTCCAAAACAGGCTTTTGGTTTTAGACTTGTGAATCTTCCAGGGTCTCTGGAGCTGTCAGCAGTGTCACCTGCTTTTAAAATTAAACCATATATGTCTATCTGTCCAGATGGCCAAGGCATCTGCAAGTGAAACAAAAATAATCAGCCATCCAGTTCTTCACTGTCCAGAGATGAAGGGTTAGTTTGTTTTCCCCCACTCAATCAATCTTTCACCATCTGCTGAGCCTGCTGGCAATTGCCAAGCGTAGCTAAGAGTTTAAGGGACATGACTTCTGCACCCAGATATCAGGATGTGGCCTCAAGTATTACCACCACCAAGCACATTTTTTAAGTCTATTCTCAAAGGTGGTGCCTGAGAGCTACACACAAATGAAGGAGAAAACAGGACAGCACAGGGGTCTGGAGACTAAAATGACAGAAAAATCATGATCCTTCAGAAAGGAGGGAAGTGACTCAGGATACTCCATCAGCAGTCACGACAGGTGAGTACAGCACACTGCACATGCTTGGGAAACACGCTCTGATTTTTCAGGGAAGGCAATAAATGTCCCTGAGGGACTGTAGAAGAGAGGCTCATGTTAAAAGATGAGAAGAATCCTCAATTCCCAGGATCCTGCCCGAGTTCAGCAGACAGTGCTGAGCAGACGGATTATCTTTTACAGATTGCCTCAAACAGGGGCCAGAGTCCTTCCCCAGTTGTGGACCGAGCCTTGAAGTGCTGAATGACAAAGTATTAACATTATTAGCTTATAAGGATGATGCAGCATCTTAAAATAAGTCTCATCCTCAAAAGGCAATCACTAGGTCCAGAAGAATATTTTTAAAGTACACTATCTTTGGAGGAAGGTCACAAGTACTCAGAGAAAACTGCATGGAGAAAATGAGGACCAGACTTATTTACAGCAGAGAAAGTAAGCTATGCACACCGATATAAAAATAAGATTTAATAACAAGAAGAATTCTCTCATCTTATGTAAGGGTCAGAAGGGCAACGGTCTTTCGGAATCTCCTGGCATATGGAGCTGTAGTAATGAATGGTATTAAGATGATAAATCGGCTGACCTTTGGCTAATAACATACTGATCTTTCTGACAAACACATTCAGATCTGGGAATATAAGCTTTTATGAGATAGAGACTTAACATTAAAGTGTGTGTTGTTCCTGGGGCGAGGGGGAGGCATACAGAAAGGTAAGTTCTCTAAACACACAAGAAAAGGAAGCAAGTGTTACAGCAAAGGACAGCTGTTGAGACACAAATATGCAGGACACTTAGAAGACGAACAATTAAGAGACCCTTTAATAAGATCTATCTAATGTATAAAACACAACGGTTCTATCCTTATTCTTGTCTCCTCACAAAGACAGAAATATTGCACGTGCCTTTGATGTGATGTGCGGAGTCAGAGAAGACGTCCAGGACAGAGTCCTCAGTTCAGCATTTCTGCAGGAAGAAACAAATCCCTACAGATGCTTACAGTCGTCCCCTCCATAAACAGTTTGTGCTTCATGAAACACGTTTCAGTGCTCATCTCTAGTTGCTTTCAGCTTACGTTAGCATACGAGCCTGCAGCTTCCCCAGACCAAACTGCAGCTCTCCCAGTCCTATGGGCAGCTCTCAAGGTCAAGTTTATCTAAAGAACTCTCACCCCTGGAAGCAGGACAGGCTTTTAAATGCGTGTACAGATTTTTAGGAAAAAGCTACACTACAAAACTATTGTCTAGAAAAGAGGTGCAAAGAATGATTCACTGTTTTGAAATATTTCACCTGTTTTACACAGGTCACAGTAGGAAGGAAGATCACTGGTTCTGAGCTAAGATATAAAAATTAGTATGTTTTAATTGGTATAGCAAAAGAGACAAAAAACCCAGCAATTATGCAAAAAAACCCTTGTGCATATGGAAGAGCTAAGACCTAACTGCTCTGTGGCTACTGCAGCAAGGGCTCCCAGCCTGAAGACGTTGACAACACTGCATGAGAGTTCTCCCATGAAAATAGGGATATCAATAGTCTAAAATTTAATAGAGAAAAACAATTCAGTTCAGATCTGCTAGGCTCCAAGCAAGTCAAGGGTACATTAAGCCCTTTGCTGTAATGTAAAATTAACTTATTTATGGAAGAATTTAAGTGCTATTTAAAGGACTGAAACCTCTGTCTCTGTAGATAATATTTCAGAAGCTAGCAGAAAGCAACACTTAAGAGACTTGTTGCTCCCCTTCCCCCACCCTCAAATTGAAAAAAAAAAAAAAAAAAAATTAAAAAGCAAAGCAGCAGGCCACTCACCTCAGTTTTCACAGCTTTATATACCAGCCTGGAGAACTTCAAGAGGAATTAGAGAGCAACACGAGCATGCACACAATGATTTATTGCATGTCTCGCCTGCCTAGTGGCACAGAGAACCAACAGAGATGCTGGATTATATACTGCACAATTTTAATTCTCCCATCCAGTACACATAGTAAAATATGAGTACAGCCTGCCCCAGTTTAATGGAAGGATCCTTTGCTACTTGGGCGTGATGCTGCTTACATCAAATCTGGTGGAAATTTTTGTTAAAAGTTCTAAGAAGAAGGGACTGTTTTCTCATGAAAGGAGATGAAAGGATCTTCCACTGCAAAGCAAAAACCTCCACCAAAACATCTTTGAAAAGTGACTGCAGTGCTACAGCTTGAGTCTGAACATCCCTGCCCACATGGCTTTAAAAGCACTATTTCCACAGAAAGAGTTCCCAGAGCAACTGCATGGGACAGTTGCTTCAGCCCTCAGGTGAGAAGGTGCTTTTGGAAAACTTTCATTTTGAGGATGCTGAAATCTAGGAAAATTATTTGATTGCTCTTAAAAGAGCAACTTTACACCAACTTCTCTGGAGTTTAATAGGGATCTTCACTCATGAGCTTGAAGTTAAACGAGTGATCAAGTACATGCTTAAGGCTCTCTAAAACCCTTGAGGAATAATTGTGACATCTCCTTTTTACACTGTTGGAAAACTGTTGCTTACAGGACCAGGCTGACTAGTGTCTCCAGCAATAATGACACCATACTGTACACAACAAATGTCTTTGAAATGAACCTTCTGCTTTTAAGAATCACCCCTCTCCCCGGGAACTGCTTTAAGTCATTCTGTTCTACATTTCAGCCAAAGATTTCTAAGAAATGCCTCTACACTGCTGTTTTATACAGATATCTCAGCTTGTTCCCCTCAGGGAGTTCAGTATACAGAGCTTGCTTCTCCTGTGGCCTCCTTACACGTTTCAGAGGAGGGGGGAAGGGGGGGGGGGGGAGACAGACATGAAGCACTTTCTCATTCTCTGAAAAGAACGGAAGTCATGCTCCCCACTGCTCTCTCCCCAGTGCTTGTCTCAAAGACAAAACCTCCACTTTTAAATCAAACTGAAGAAAAAGGACATTTGATATCATGGTCTAGGAAAAGCTCCCACTGAAGTCAGCAGGAATTTTTCCACCAATTTCAGGAAGAGTTGAAGCAGATAACTACCAAACACTAAGAAAAAGAATATAAACCCCACATTCTACCCTAAGTGGGTTTTCTGGTTTTGTTATTTCTTTTTTTCAAATTTGAGCCGAGACTAGTATTTTCAATAAAAAGCACAGGTAACTTTTCCTCTTGTACTACTTGTACACATAACACAGTAAAGTCACTTGCTTGTCATGCACTTCTCTAGCTCACCTAGATCTTGGGCTACATGCAGTGTTTCCAGCTTACCCCCAGGTAAGTGGAGGGAGATCAGAGACCTGACTTGACACCAGCTATTGCACCTGATCTAAGAGGAAACCTTACTTTGCTACATATCAATGCACTAGAAAATTAGAGCACATCTGAAGCAGGGCTGGATAGCAATTTGGAGGTGTCGTTTCTCAAGCAGTTTCCTGGGCCAGAGAACTTCCCCTTGCAGGAAACCCTAACGACTTATCATGTCCTTTGACATTAAGATATGGCCAAAATCACTGGCAAGTGAACAAAGTGGAATCCAGTGTTCTGCATTAATGAAATAAAAATAAGTATTCTAACTTCTGAAAATGAACAGCAAATTCAGTCCCCCTGACCAAGTCCTCCACATCTCACAGGAGGCCCCCACAGACATTCCCCAGTTAATGATTCATCCTCCGTTAAATCAGGTGGGCTCCTCCTTCTTAATCAGATCATTCTCCTGTACGCTCTGCTGCTCACTGACAAGTTCTGCATCCATCAACCAGCTCTTTATTCAAAACAGCTGAGCCAAATTTGGAAGAAAAATTTGTAAGAAAATAATTACAACAATATTCAAAGCAGCTACAGCATCAGGAAAACTTACACAAAAATGAAGCCACACACACACACCATACACTGTTTTAACAGTCAAGTCCAAGTGCACGAGTCCTTAAAGGAACACAGTTGGGTGGTCAGGGGAGAAATGGGGGAGTTGGGCTTTTGCTTTGGTTTTTGGGGTGGTTGGGGTTTTTTTTAATTCATTTTAGGTTTTACACCAAAGCAGATTTTTCTAGAATTGCTTCATCCTGCCACAGAAAGAGGAGTTCTACTGCAAACTCAATATTAGACATGTGTTTTGCTGGATGAGCAAAATTAAATTTTATTTAAAGCATGGGACAATGAAATAACCCTTCAGATTAATTTCCTTTTAAAAATGCTCCTGGTTGGATTTCAAACACTGGGAGAATATGGGCACAGAGGATTTGAGTTACAAAACCCCAACATTTTAATTAACTGCTTTATTGAATATGGGGAATTCAACAAAAATTCCCATCAGTATTCAGAAGCCTATTAAAAATAATCTAAGTTTTATGCCCAAACTGATTAGTATCTGTTTCATAGTGGTACATAAGCAAAGAAGTGTTACATCCAGATTTTTCCCTCCCAAACTCAAAGTTATGCCTTTCAAAAGGCATACGCTCTCAAATTTATACTAGAGTGTTTCTTCCCAACAAAAGAGCACGAGCCTTTGGTATGCGGCTGGAACTGGCATGACCAGTAACCACAACCCAACTGAGAAGCAGTAGGTGCTTAAGCTGTACAGCTTGATCACTTCCAGGTAGGTACCCGCATACTTGGGCTCAGTGCTTCTTTCCATAGGAATAGCCTATCCATGAGCTGTTGTTTCCCCAGGTAGGTCAAACAGAGGTTCTCTAATATAAGGACAAGAGGAGGCAAGTCATAAATTGAAGTTTGTATTACTTTCCCCCCCTGCTCCTTTATAAGCACGCAGCAAACCTCAAATTTAAAACATCTAATTCTGCAGCAATACTTCACTCTTCCACACAAAGCCCTGTGTTAGCCTGCGCTCATCCACATGGGCTGAAACATTACTGACCTGTATCATGTACAGTTGCGCAATTCGATATTCTTCCACACTCATCGGAAGAGGAATACGATATTCCTTTATGAGCATTTTGAATACAAAAATCTTTTGTCCGCTCAGAAACACAATCCAGAAGCTTTTAGTAAAGGCTCCTTAAATAACGGCAAGCAAATGCATTGAGGATCCCTGAAACAGAGTGAGAGAGAAAGAGAGAGAAAGGGGGGGGAAGAGAGAGAAGCAGTTATTTTCCATTCTTATTGCAGAACATCCTATTAGGAGGGAAAAAAAAAAAAAAAGAACAAACAACAACAGGCAAACATTAATTTTTGTAATAGCTATAAGCTTCATAGCAGAGAGAAGAATCCCTGGAGTGCTACCAGACCCTTGGTATCAAATTGAACAGATTCTTTTAGAAGAATTTTGATTTGCTTCAGAGGATACCATCAAAGCTATTACCCTCCCGACCTTTGCCACTGTATCAATCAGACTTTCATATGCAATAGCATCTCCATGGAAGAGATATGACAAAAGCTCAAAATGAATAGGCAGACCTTCTGTTGCCAGACAATAAAGTATCTCTCCAATGTCAGCAACACACCAGAGATGCATCCACTCAAAGGTATCAGGTTTTTATCCTCTCATTCAGCATTCATTCAGCAGCAAGAAAAAGGCAATAATTAGACTTCCTTGGCCCTCAGTAACACCATGATGAAAAAAGTCATTTGGATTCTAACAATAAAGACAGCAGAAATGTACTTTTCTTCCCTACTTTATTCTGAATTAGTGCTGGTAGGACCCCTTGTCTTTCCAAAGTAGTCTACAGGCAAAATCTTCCTGCTACTGATGTCAATGCCAGACTCATTTTTACACTCCCGCTGCATAACAATACAGCCAAAGATCAAACTGCAACATAAAAAAAAAAAAAAAAAAAAAACCAACCACCATACCCCACCCCAAGGCAATTTAATAGAATTATTGCTTAAGAATATGGGGAATACAGCATTTACTACACCAAGGGTTAAAGCAGTAACTTTTCAAATATTCTTAAGACTCCCTATGGGCTATGGATGAAGACAATAAAAACAGGTAAGGAAGGGGTGTGGTGGGGGTGGTGATGACAACTGTTGAGGAAGAGAGGACACAAGAAGCAAAGCTGTCTGCTATCAGGCCGAATCAGCCTCAGCAGGTTCCCATGACCGTTCTCCCAGCACACAAAGCACTTCCCTTGCTCCTTCTCAACACCAAAATCCACCTTTCTGCTGTGCCTTCAGATACAGTTGCTGGAGCGAAACCAGCCCCACACCCTACAGCTGGGGGGAAAAAAAAAAAAAAAAAAAAAGAATAAAACCAAGCAACTTATCTAGCAGATTAAACCATGGTCTGGGAACCAGGAAACCACACCACTATCAACAGGCCTCAGCACCACTTGGTGTTTGCACAGCACTTCACCAACCTTTCACAAGGTTTAGAGAGGTTAAAACACATGCCCATGGTCACAGAGCAACCACGGACAAAATTCAGTATTTACAACCCAGGTCTACCGACTTCTAATCTGTGTAGCCCTCAAAGGGCACTGCAACATCTCCGTCTCGCACTAGAGCTGACCCACCGCTGAATTTACACGGGGCACTGTGCACCGCATCCCAGCCAGAGGGTTTGCCTCACCCAGGCACGCAGCCCCCGCGCCGGCATGCTGTCAGCTTGCCTTCGTTTGATTGCCACATTTCTCATTTGGCAGTAAAGCCAATCCATCCTGGATCAACTCTTCTGGAACAGCTATCTGCCTGGTGCTGCATCAGCTAAACAATTTATTTTCAAATTCAATTCTCTGTTTCATTTTATTGCTGTCAGAGCAGTCTGTGCGTGTGGACGGGCGGGGGGGGGGATATAAAAAAATCTGCCCTGGCAAACCCCGTAGACAATAATTCTGGGAAGACTGCGCTTCCCAACAGTGCCATGCCTATGTGCAGAAGTGCATGCATTCACACGCATGTGCAGGATTTCCTCCATCAAAACTAATCCTCCAGAACAGGTGGAGATAGTCTCATTAGGTGGTTTTTAATTAGTGTCACAGCAAAGAACAACAGTAACCACCAGAGGATGGATCTCAAGCACTGGCCCCAGATCTGCATTGGTACAATGCTGGGATCTGAACTCTTGGAGCTAATGGCAGTGGGAGACTCAGCTACATGTCTCAAGAAGTTTGTTATGCTTTAGAGATCTTTGAAAACTAGATTTAAAAGCTTCCCCCCCGACGTTCCCCAAATGCTCTGAAAGCAATTCTGCTCCCAGCATAAGGACATCAGTCACGTCTGCCTTTGCTGCTTGCTAAAACCAGGATATTTCTATCGATTGGAAGAGATGAATAAAACAAAAAATAGAACCTTAAAAGCAATAAAATGGCAGGAAACCAGTACCAAGATGGAAAAAATGTGTTTATAATGAAGTGCCAGGCAGGTAATAATTCAGATGGCCAAGACACAAGAGGGCTTATTTTATTACAGACTAAAAAACCCAACCATTTCAGCCCCAAGCAGGCAGAGCAGCAGTCACCAGCAGCAGCCTCAAAGCACCCGGTGTGCAGCGCACATCTGGCTACTGCAGTGGCTCCTGGTCCAGCTTCCTGCTTGGCTTTACAAAAGCTGAGGTTTTGCTATAAAGTTTCCCTTCAGGTTTCCACCTCCCTACAGTCCATGTTTAAACGCAGTGTTTCAGCTCAGCCTGCAGGTCTCCAGGCAGCAGCAGGTCCCAATGATGTGCCCATTGGAAAGGCAATACTCCCAAAAACTCCTCCGGCAGCTGTCCACTCCAGCTACTGCAACCAGTCCCCAAAAGTTGGGTAGAAAAACACCCTGGAAACACCCTAGGCAACAGCAAGAACCAAATTGCAACCTCAAACTGAGGGGACCAGCAGGAAAAGCACCTGGGATCTGCAGCCTGACTCTGAAGGAGGCACAAAGAGAACAAACATGACTTGTTTGCCTTTTTTAAGCTAGAATGGTTAAAAAAAAATTGTCAAGGTAAGTTTGCAGCTTGGGCTGCCTTTGAGCTGAAAATAACCTGCCCTAACCCTTCTAAGAGCAGTGGAGCCCAGGTGGCAAACCATGAAAGATAAACATGGGTTTTCACCAGATTCAGATCTTGGGGAACACCATGCCAGGTGGTACAGAGGTGACAAAATTGCGCTTTCAGACAACTCACTGAGGACAGCAGCCTCCTTCCAAAGTCTTGGGACTTTATAGAGAATCAAAGCTCTTCAAGACCGCTTACTGTATTGTCCAAACAAAACACAGAAGTTTGTCTGCAGACATGATGGCTGCTATGGAGAGAAGAGAAAGCCCTTCTGGAAGTAAGGGAGCCACGATGCAGCTTTGGAAAACGGGTGTCAAAACACCAGCTGTGTCCCTGGCACTTACACGTATCCAGCCCGTTGCTACAAGCAGCCAGAGGTGTTTGAATGGAGATGCTCAACATGCCAGAATTAGCCAGCAGCCAGTGTTTCGACAGCAGGCTGGATTTTGGCTGCCCTGCCGCCAAGTACCAAGTTGGACTCTCTGTGGGTTTGCCAAACCCCTGCAGCCACACAGCCAGGACCAGTAACCAAGGCTGTTGGCAAAACTCAGCTTGCAGGCAGCTCCTCTCAGCAAGAGAAGAACAATGGTGACACAGGACATTTCCAGACTTGCTGCTATTTCTGCTATAGCCAAGTAGCACATTTGTACAGGCCGTTACTCAATTTATACACAGAGCTGTAGTAACTGTGAAAGCCAGGCACGTAATTTTATACCTCAATTATTTTAAAATCAGGTTCTCAAAGCATCATAATTACGCTCCAGAGTCAATACCCTGCTGCGATGAGTCAGGTCCATCTCTGAGCTATTCCTTCAGGCTGTCTGAAGGCTAACGCAGTGTGCTGCATTTCCTTCTGATTTTAACGGTTTCCCTCACAACAATAACAAACTTTTTAAGAAAGTGCCCTTTCTTTAAAGTGGGGGGGACTACTGGGATCTGCAGATACTGAACAGATCAAGAGACGCAGCAAAATCTCTCCGTTTAGCTCATGAATTTAGCATTTGGGGTTGTCACTTTGAGAGCATTAGGGCTAGCCTCCTGATTACTAAACGAAGTAGCAAAGGACTGATGACAACTGACAGCTTGTAATTAAGGAATAAGAGTTAGTGTGTGAAGGGTGTTTAAACTGTGCTACTGGAGTCCTGGAGTGCTACTGGAGGCCAAACCCCAGCCAGGCTTCACAGGCTGGCCCTGAAGGGTATGGAAACTGAGTATTACAGCAAAAATCCTGGCTCCTTGACATGGTGGTTGGGTCCAGCGCAGGAGAACCACTCACGCCAGTGGCTTCAGGCTACAAAAGGGCTATTACAGCCCTGTTCCAAGCTGTGCTGTTACAGCTCTCCTCGCTGTTGCCTCAACAACTAATTTTTGACCAGCTCACGTTTTCCATGTCCAGGCTGCTGAGCACAGGCTTTTTAGGGGCCAGGGCTGCTATTTCCCATTTTCAACAGGGAAGAAAAAGCCCTAGATGCAGAGAGCAACTATAATGAGCTGCTTCTAGTCTCACGAAGGAGGTTCATTTTACACTACTGTAAAGTTAGAAGACTCGCCCTAGGAAGGAAAAAACCCATCACGGAGGGTTGCACAGCAGCCAGTAGCAGAGGCAGGTACCAGACCCAGGTCTTGGGTTCTTATCAACCACTGCCTGTTCAGGGCTGTGCTGCCTTTTGAAGTTGATAAAAATCTCCCCTATGAAAGATCACACTCATGAGCTAAAGATCGATACCCTTGACTCAGCTATTAAACAATTTTCCTTGCAATGTTTTCACATAACTGAGAAATGAAAGATAATTAACAGAAACAACCGTAAGAAAACCAAGCCAAACACGTAATGGCAAAAGGATGAGCAAAGGCATTACCTAGAGACCTCATCTACCTCCCTAAAAACTTTCTTTAGGTTCTCTACATCTCTTTTATCCCCCAAGAAGATGCCTCCTTGAAGAAAGCAATATCAAAGTGATGTTAGCATTGGTCCCAAGTGTATCAAACCTTTGGACAATGGGAAGCAACACCAGGCTTAGCAGCCTGGCCACCTTCCTTCTCCTGCAGAGTTCCCTGAGGGAGGCTACAGTGCCTGCCCACAACTGGAAGCACTGCGTACATGTTGCACTTGGGTTTATTTATGCCATTAGAAGCAGCAGCATGAATGTGAAACAGATTCCTAGGACCTAAGTCAGCATTTTTTAAAGGCAGCCTCAACACTCACACCTTGATTAATGCGGCACTCTCCCTCTTGGCCCAAAAGCAGTCTTGCTCAGCTTTATCTGTCCAGAGTATCGCTGCTGCAAAGACCATTCCCTTTATCTGTTCCTCTGATCCGGTTTGTCCACCATGTCCCTGCCTCTCAGGAGAGGATGTCCATCAGCATCTGCAAAACATCGCTGTCAAACCCTCACCAGCCCTTGCTTGCCAGCCTTGCCTACCCGACCCTTGGCCAGGACAGCACATCCAGCCTGCGATCCATCACGCGGACCAGCATGGCCTCGTAACTGTCCTGCCCACATCCCACTGCCATCTCATTGGGAAGCACCGCGGGACAGAGAGGAACTTCTTGTTTTGTGAATGCATGACGCTTAGCACAGGATCAGCTGGAGCACAACTGTCTCCTCCGATCACATGAATGACTACCACTGTGTAAAGGTCAAGGGGAAAAACAAAATTAATGAGGGTTTTCAAGCCAGATGAATATTGAGTGCTCGTATTTTGCCATTCCCTTGTCTCCCCTCTTCTCCCAACTCCACCAAAGTAATCTCTCCAGTGGGACTGTTTCAAACAATGTTCCCATTGAGAGGTTAAAAAACCCCGACATTTCTATTTAGTAACTTTGCAGCTACCGTTATTTGCCATAACACTGAAGTCTACACTCATAACTGTCTCTCACACAGAAGTACATGTGGGATAAACTGAAGAGACAGAATGAGCTTTTTAAAATCAGCGGTTTTCAATTTTCGGAGCATGGATGGTACTTGCTGACCGACAGCTAGGCAGATTTAAAAACTCATTAGGCCTTGGGAAAAAAAAAGAAGTAATCAAAAGTTAAAGCTCCTTAAAAGTGCACAGTTCACACGCTCACTGCTTAAAGGCTTCTGTCAGTAAGTAAGGTTCTTCGTAATCGTACATCTTAATCGTACATCTAATCTGTCACATCTTTTTCAAATAGAAGTTTTTATGCAGATGCTTACACATCCAAGTTTCATGACTGAGCTTAGATAAAATCTGACAGTGAATCAGCAGCTAATGAACATTTGCCCAACATTGCAAAACCACAATATAGTCCTCCAAGTGCTGGAGTAGCTGCAGCGTACAGCCAAGGTTGGCAGCTGAGCTGGGGGAGCTCCCTGTGCCTGCCTCTACTGGGTCTGGCCACAGCCTACAATACAGTCAGAGAAAAAGGAAAGGGGGGAAGAAGAAGAGGAAAATGCAAGCGTGCGTGGAAATCCATTTTCCTCTGGTGTAAATCTCAGGGCAAACTCAAAAGATATCTCAAATGCAGATAGCACTGCAATGGGCTGAGGATAAAACACTGTTTGATAAGACAGACACAGAGCGAACAAGTTGCATTTACAGTACTTGATTTTTTTCCATTATTAGATACAAGTTGACATCACTTAAGAGCTCATTGTAAAGCAGACGTTTACTACAACAGAAGGATGGAATCAGTTCAAATGCAATATAGCTACGCTGGAGCTATTAAATCTTGTTATAGTTCACTGGGCAGCCAAATACTAGCTTGAAGCAATGAGAGGAAAAGGGGTGGGGGAGGGAAAAAAAAAGAAAAAAGGGGAAAAAAAGAACACCACACCAACAAAGTGTGCGCACACACACACACCGCCTTTTCTCCTTAAATATTCCAGGTTATTGTACTGTTTCTTCATACTTTCCATTCCTGTTACTCCTTTAACATCTGTGGAGAAGAAAACTTTACTCCCTTCCTCCTGCTTTATAAGCGATGCTGCAGTGCAGAGCAAGCCAGCCCTCTCTATTCACATGCTGACTTCAGAGGGACCAGGTGAAGTCCGTCAGCTGAACTTTGGTTGGAAAATTAACGTTTGAAGTCCTGCCATGCCTGGGGGTTATGCAATAATGAACTAATAAAGAAGCCATTAAAAGAACTAATATGCACACTGAAGTCACAGATGAGTTCAGAGGGAAAGACAAACCAGCATCTAATCCTTTTGCTGATGCTGGGGATAAAGCTGCATATTAAAAAGAATGCATTTGAAATTAAAGGTTAAAAGTTTCCAAGCATTCTGCACGAACAGAGCAGCCACAAAACCCAGCGTCCTGTGGCCTCGCTGCAAAGCCAGACGCCTCTGTTCAGCTGAGCTAAAGGAACTGGGCAGACCCTGCTTTTAACGGGTTGCTCTTAGTCGACGTCTCTCGGCATTACATGCTGAATATAGGCAGACATTACACACGCACATATAAATACATATAGATATGTAATATATATTTTATATATAGACACACATATATAGACATACATATATATACACACACAGGGAAACAAAAATAAAAGCAGCATTGACAATGTGGTAAGTGCAGCACGTTGGCTGAAAACAGACTGAAAATTGCTGGCAGCTGAGTAAACTACTGTAAAGAAAAATCTATGCAATGCTACAGGCATACAGCAATGGACAGTATTTTACTTTCATTTGTGGCACATCCATTAGCCAAAAGGCCACTGCCACACAGAAGCCTGCGCACTCTGTGGGCAACAGTGGCAGGGAGATGCGATGCTGGCCAAGTTTAAAAAAACATAACAAACATATCTATTTTCCAAGGTAGCCTCCCTGGGAGGCTATTGCATTTACACCTCACATCTCTGGGTGCTACAGTCTCTCTTCCTGATGGAATTCAGAGAGTGAGCAGAAGCGCGCTTGGTGCAGTCCCCACTGGTTGGTCAAGGCTTCACTTGTATTAAGTAGTAACAAGCCAACAAACCAACCCAACCACGCTCTTAATGTCCTGTGGAACGATCCTTTTACCTAGCTTGTAGCAAAAATGCTGGCAGCAGTGAGGCATGGGAGAAAGACCAAGGGTGAACCAGAGTCAAGGGCTGACCTCACCTATCTAACTCAAGACAGCATCCACACCATCCCCTTTCTCTCCCTCTCTGGTAGTTGCTGCACTGGAAATTACAGGGGTTTTTATTACAACAACAAGAGCAGGAAGTCATGAGAGCTCCCACTCTTTAATCTTACCAGTCACTAAGCATGAAAATAAGAAATTGAGGGTAAGAAATTTTGAGAGCGGTGAGGCTGAGGTGCAAGAGCTCTGCAAACGACTGGTGACCAGCTCACCCAAATGGTCCTCGGGTACCCAGCTGAGCACAAACCCAGCCCATCCTACCATGCTCAGACTTGCTTTGGCCTTACAAATGGCCTTACAGCTAAAAACTGCTCAGGAAACAGGGCTATTTATCTTTTTTAAAAGAAAAAATTAGGAATTGAGAAAAACACTTCAAGCTGCAGAAACAAGGAATCTCAGGAGTCTCCAGATTGTTTACAGACATAAAAGGCTTTTGCTGTCTAACCTCAGTTACCCTCACTACAGTTCAAGCCCCTTTCTTCTTGTGCTAACCTCACGAGAGGCAGCAAATGGTTCATTAACTATTTTCTTCCACAATTCCTCTTTTTCATGTTCAAAGACGCATGTGATGCCTCTCTCCCTTGTCTGTCTTCTTCACCCCTTCTCCCACTGATCCACATCTCTAAGACTGGTGTGAGCCACAGCAGCCCTAAAAAATGAGGACAACTTCATGTCTTTCCTATGACTCTTGTTCATATATCTCTGCATGATATTTGCCAACAGCGTAAGGCAGTTGATGGCCACTCAGTTCGAAACCCATCGCAGCCTTATCTCACCTGCCACAGAATGGCAACCACACAAGCCATTCCCCATTTCATAGCTTATTCTTGGGCCTTTGCACTCCTCTCTTCCAAATTATAGCCCATTTCAGACTATTTCTCAAGGCTATTTCAAATTTTTATCTCTAAATACTTGCAGATCCACTAAACCTGTTTTTGAGACACAAAAATGCTATTTTAGGATTTGAGTCAACATTGGATAGACTCTGGATTGCTTCCTCAGTAACTCCCTGTTCAAACTGAAAAGAGACATCAACAGCTACTCGACTTTTTCAGTAGTTACAGTCTAGATGGAAATAACATTTCATTACCTCACTTATGCAAATATAATGTGGAAAAGGGAACAAACATTCATAGCTGGTTTAAAAAGACTATTTCATGGAGGGAAACACTGTATGATTGCAAAGTCAGTGTTATAGCACCGTAATACTTCACACTGGTTTCATTAGGCTGAGATTTGCGTTGCCTAAAGGCAAAACAGGGATAGAGAAAATAAGTCCTACTCCATCAGAAGAAACTTGTAATGACACCTAAAATTCTTGCATGGGAAGCAGACAAACGCAGCAGTGAAGGTTGATGAATAATGTTGCAATTGAGATTGAAAGTAAGAGGCCATTTTGCAGAAGAACGGTAAATGTTTAATATCTCTGTTGCGTCTTTCATCCATAACACCAAAAGATTAACAAGGTTTCTGTGGCTGCGTAATTTCTTTGGAGTTTTGATCTTGGAAATAATTACACTAAATATTTCATAAGTGCCTTTGAAAGTGGGTTGGTTTTTTTAATGAAGAAAAAAGAACCGCTAGCTGCTCTCAGATTGCAGCAGGATAATGAAGGTGCCTGGATAATCAATAACCATTTTCAGTTCATTATTCAGCACATTTTGGGCTGGTGTTATTTCTTCCCCTTTAACACTCCTCATCCCACATACAGAGTGATGTAGCATTTTTAAACCATCAGATCTTACTGCTTTTGCAAATCATCCTTAATGCTAACCACAACATGGAACCCCTAGCCTCTAATAACGCCTACATAATTTATAGGTTTCCAGGGTGTTTTCAACTAAGCAGACTGCAAGCTGAGGCAGAGGAGGCAAAATTGAACTACATGCCAGACCAGTAGAGTTTCTTCTTTGGCCTGGGTAACAAATGTCTGCATAATTTCTGATGCTTATCCCTCAACTTTTTAAGAAGTCTAAAGAAGGGTAAAGTTTCTGTTTTAAGTCACTTCAACAGTCCCCAGCTCAAGAGCCATGGGACAGGTAACTCCAGGCTCCTCCATGGGGAGCCACCGTGGGGCTGGTGCTGCTGATGGGGCCAGGCTCTTCGCTTTGCCACAGATCCAGCTGCTGCACTGGGGTCACAGCTGCACCCCAATGAAACTCAGGACCTTTGCAGGTTTTTCCAAGACCTCAGGCAATGTATTCTGGGAAGAAGAAATGCCATTGCATTGCTAGTGGTTGGGACTGAATGGAGTCAAGGTGGTTCTGACTGAGGACAGAAACATTTCCATGTGCTGCTGGAAGAGGAGACACCATTCAGTCACGCAAGGATTAAATCAGGAACCTTCTGGAAGTAGGAGAAAGTCCTCCCTGGAGGAGGTTAACATCTGCCTCTGCCTTCCCACTGGAGAATACATATTTGCAAAACAAATGAGGCTGAAGTAGGTTTAAAGCCCTAAAAGAAAGCAGCTTTTCCTAAGAACTACACAATATTGGCTCATCTAAGACCCAAGACTGCCCAAGCAGCCTAACCCCAATGCTAGAAGAGTTATTTTTCCATTGCATATCCAGGAGGGATATACATCTTGGCACATTTCCAACAGAGTTCATATAATGACAAAGACAATTCCTGGTGGTAATTCTCCCTCTAACACCACAGTGACTCATTGCTGGAGCACTCCTGGCTGCCAGCATTTTCCTACACTACTGCCCAGTCATCCCCAGGGGTGACAAACCCAGAACCAGTGCCAATCATCCTAGAAGCTACTGTGACCGCTGTGCTTGGTGAGATGAGAAGCCCTGAAGCAAGGTGAAGGCCTAAACTCCTTTTTTACTTCTTCGCACCAGCTTAAAGAGCCCCTTTGCAGCTGGAAGGTGTCCTACTCGCTTCTTCCAAACCAGGATGCAATAGCCAGTTCAGGCAATGAGAGACACCCCAGAGATACTGCCAAATGTTAATCCACATCCCCAACTCCCACCGCCCCTCTGAAAACCCAACAACTTCCCACACACACACCCCCAAAAAAACCCTGAGGGACAGACTATGATCACTTAAAATTTAGCTGAAGCTGGAAACTGAATCCAGGACTTGGGAAGGAGAAAGGCACATGGATGAATCCATCAGACCACACTCACTTTCCAAGAGCATAAGCAAAGGAAAAGCAGGTACCACGTGGAGACAATTCTCTCTTTAAGAAAATCAAAACCTTATGATTACAGAGTGGAGTTAAATTGGAATCTGCCTGAGACATCAGAATCCCCACTGTAACCCCCAACCTCCCATAAGATCTTGATTTATTAGTTTAGCTAGAAACTTGGAAAAAGCACACTATTTATTGGTGCCTTTTTTCCCCCTAAGTAACCAGGTTTTCATGGCAAAGAAATGGAAGTGGACAGTACGTTATATAGACAGAATGCAGGAGGCAAATTGAACATGTATTTTGTAGTTAAGATACAGACTGGTGAGACGAAAGACACAAAACGTAGGATGCCCTGCCATACAGTATCGGAAGGGAAAATACAAGTCAAATTACATCTATACCTTCAATGCAAGCAAACCCTAGAAATGAAATTTAAAAAGCATCCATAAAACAGATACCTACAAAGCATTTAAAGTGCTATTTAAAAAAAAAAAAAAGTTGGATTTTTTTTCTTTTTTAATCACCTCTTCAATTTCTCCTCTGAATGGACCAACTACCTTCTCAACAGCCCTGATACTTCTCTACTGCCACAGCCATCCATCTTCAGACTTCTGACAACACAGAGAGACCTTCACGAAACTCAAGGCAGAGGACACCTGCAGTAAAGTCAATCATAATAAAACACCCAGGTGCTGAGACAGAATTGGACTAGAGGAGGCTGATTACACTGCAGAGAGTGACATTGTCACTCCCAGGAGGGAAGCCAGCTGCACCTCTATATATTTAAGTTCTGTACAAGCTTCTCAACACAAAGTACGGCGTGTTTCTACATAATACTTATAAATCCTTCTCTAGATTAAACTCAGGGCCAGCTGTATAGTCTTGCATTTGTTTGGTTTTCTTGACATGCAATTCAATTACCATCTCCATCATTTTGCAGACCTGTCGTGAAGCAAGATGTGATATAACAGGGAAAGAAAATGGCACCGTGAAAGGAACATGAACACCTCCAGCCAGTCTGGACACCCTCAGTCGGAAACCCACAAGTCCCATCAGGCCAGGCTCCAAAAAAAATATAATAATAAATGATGAATTCACCGCAAGCCAAGGACAGGAGCAGTGCCTAAGAAGACAAACGCAGGTACTGGCAAGAAAAGAGGAAACAACACTGTTTCACTGAGTCACCCAACCTGAATAAGCACAGGCGTAGGAGAGTGGCTGCTCCAGACCTACAAGAGCAGTAGTGCCTGGCCGGTGCCCAGCTGTACTCCTTGCAGCCATCTCACAGCACTTGATAGATGCATTAAAGCTCTACCCTGGCCTCAGTAGCTAGGGCAACCATCATTATTCCTCATTTGGGGGGAAATTGAGGTACAGAGAGAAAAATTATCTGGTCCAACATCCAAGAGAGAATTAGCGGTGGAGCAGATTCAAGATTTTCTGGGTCCAACTTTTGCAACAAAGTAATTTTTTTTAACTAGAGGAGGGAGTGGGGTAGCCCAAGTAAATTAAGTTGCCCTGATAACTAGCCCAATTCTGCAAGAATAAAATGCAAAAGAATTTTTTTTCTTCTTACCAACTGCCTTTGGAGGTATCAGTAATTTCTCCAGAAAATAAAGTAATTCCTGGAAATCACAGTTAATAAATTTCTCCAAGAACCCAGAGGTTCTCTGCACACATTCCACCCCATCTCCTGTAGCATGCAGACATGCCCTTTTCCTGCAGGAAAGCACCTAGAAGCTTCAGGAACTTTTCTGTTTTGTTTAAGTCTGGGTAGATTCAGATTTGCTTGATGCAGTAACTTGAATGAAGACTAGCAGAGCTGCCCAGGCAGCCTGCCACCACGTGTAGCTTCATGACACTCAGGATAAGCACGGCCACAACCAAACACTCACCCCTCCCTCCCTCTTCTACAAGGGCTACAGATCTCCTGACTGTTTCTACAAATGACAAGGAAAAACACTAATCAAGATCAAAAGGTGCTCAAACCCTCACTTAAATCAGTATCCTCAAAACCCAGTGCAAATAATCCTTGCTGTGAATAACATTATCAGATATAATTAAGTTGTGCTCTGAACCCAATAGTGGCATTAATATCTTGGGAATCACAAACCAAACTAACTTTTCAGCTGTCATATCCACAAGACAAAACTCTGAAGCAATTCCTTTGGCCTTTTATTCTGACCCATTTTGCTGCTGAACCCCTCCCATAGCCTCTCCCCACTGCCACTGGTTTCAAGAAGCCAAAATCTGGCTTCACTCAGACTCCTCTCCAGTAAATAATTCTCTCTTCTACAGAGAATTTCTGGATGTAACAAAGCATTCAACAGCCGTAGACCACATATTGTGGTTTCAGCCCAACAAGGCAAGCAGAGAGCTTTCCCAAGGGCAGATTTCTCATGTTCCTTGAGGACTCGTGTGGAATTCCATGTGTTTTTATTCCTCAAACTAAATGGGATTTCAACTGTCTTCTCCAGCTACAAATTAAACTTCACAAGCCAATCAGGGTGTCCTACAAGAAGGCGTCATTTTGCACATATGGGACAAAAGAAAGCAATTTAATGAGGATCAAAACAAAAGAAACAAAATCTGTTTCCTGACCCCTGAGGCCTGTTCAAGTAAACTTACTTTTCCTCTGTTCCCCATCAAATACCCAAATCGTATCTGGAGTGCCCTTTTTTGAAGTGTTCCTTATAAGAAAGTGTTACAAAAGCAAGTCCACAAAGGGTTATGGCACAAGATTTCCTTTTCACTAGATGCGCCATAGGATGGAAACCTTGTTCCAGCCTGACAATGGCTGCGGAAACAAAGCACCGAGCAGAAAGTGTCAAACCCTATCAGATCAGATTTCAGGGACAGCTCTGAAGGCCTTGACCAAGTGGTGCAGTTTCCTGTCTTAGGCTTTACAATTCTCGCTACTGTCTGGCCAGTTGTTTCCCACCTTGAGAATTTCTCTAGTATCGCTGTTCCAGCTTTGTCTGTCAGCTATCAGATAGCAGGAGTGCCGCACAGCTTTGCAAGAGCCACACATGCCCTTCATTAAAGGGCATTACAGCTGTATTTATATCTGCCATAAATCTGCTTTGTAAACAGTGACCTGATTCAGGATCTGGACTTTCTTAGACGGCAACATCAAGAGCAAACATGTATCCTGGCCCCTAACCGACAGCACCAGACCTGCCTGACCACAAGAGGAGATGCTGCTCACCTGCCTCGCATGCTGCAAGCGTGGCAGAATCTAAAAAAGCCTCTGGAACTGGCAGGTAGAAAGTCAAAAACACCAAAAGCTGGAGGTTTTGGCATATCCAGAAAGTGTTAACAGTGTCTTGCAGGTAGAGGAGCCAAAGGGCTTGAACATTTTAACTTTGGTCACAACATGGCATGAAGAAAAGGACAATTATTCTGAGTGATAAAAGTTACCTGCATTCTACCTGTAATGCAAGTGTCTGAGGGACAGTTAAGTTTGGATAGTTTAGTCCAAAATTCACTGCAAATGCTGGCTCACAGTCAAAGCAGAAATCAGTAGCTGAACTGAAAATAATATCCAAGTTCTCATTCCAGGCAGCAGACTCTGTTTTCTCATCTCATTTCTATTTTTCTATTTGCTGCCAATTCAAAACACTCTGACAAAAAAGTCAGCTCATTAGACTTGTTCTTAGAAGTCTTAAGCTCATATATAAGAAGTTAGTATTATCAACAGAGTCCATAAATTGCAGCTAAAGTACATAAAGGAAGCAGTTGTGACATAAACCTGATTTAATCTGAATCAGGTCGCTACAGTCAAAGAAGTGTTTTTCAAAATGTTAATTGATTTTTAAAAGAATATATTAAAGAGGGTTCTCAATTAATAGAATACTTTAAGAAGACAAGCTAGAGAGGATTGTCCATTTTATTAATACAGCAATTTAACAGCTATTCAACATCTAATAAATTCTCATTAAAAGTCAACCCACCCCCTTTTCCAGCAGACTAGCTACCCGTTTGTCAGACACAATACAGCTTCATTAGCCTAAAAGTTCAGTTTCCGCTTTTCCACAGATTTGCTTTTATTTTGCTTGTATCAGTAAGCTGAAATCCTGAATGACAGCAAAGTCCAGAAATCAATAACACAAATAGCATGTTAGTCTTTCACGAGTTCTAGATGGTATTTTGATGTAGCACTCCCAGCAATGCCAGCTGCAATAGCAGATACAGTCAATTGCTGCAAGAGCCCAGTAGGAAACCCCTGGGTCTACCTACACAGTGCTGCCCAAACGCACAAGGCAAAGGCTTGTCTATGAGCTCTACCTTGTCTGGAAGAGCACACAAATGATGCCTTTTCCCAACACCTTTTCCACCCAAGGACTACCCAGTAGCACCTCATAGCCTGCCTGGAATTGCAGGGTGTCGTTGAAAAGAGGACATAAAGCAATCTCTGCTTTTACCAGAAAGTTCCCACTACAACCTTGAGTTTTCAGATTAAGCACGGTCTTCACATATGTAGCGCACAAGTAGACGCATTGTTCTAGGTGGATACGTTCAGCCTGTGCCGAGGCTCCAGAGACCTCGGAGCGAGGCTGGCTGACCATGAAACAGCTACCGCAGGTCGGAGCTCAGGCAGGACAGCTTGGACAAGCCCTGGGGTAGGGCACCAGCAACATGCAGTCCTCAACACCTCTGAAGAAACATATACCTAGATGTCTTACAAAAACAGACAGGAGACACATTAGCAGAGAAAAGCTCCTGTAAGGGCACCCCTAAAATAAGTAAATAAATAAAACCAGAAAAGCCCTATGGCTCCAGTAGGAAAGGTTGAGCACTACTGAGCAGAGAGGTGCCACATGAGAGCAGCACAGCAGCAGCCCCGTGCTCCGTGTCTGGCCTCATTACTGCGACCTCAGTGCAGAAGGACTCTATCTGCATGGATTTCACTGCAGGATCAGAGCTGTAGGAAGTCCATATAAAAGATAACAGAAACTGAAAGAGGTTACAACTAAGGCTAATACCACCCAAAAGCTAAAGCAAACAAAAACATTCCAGCCTATCAGCTTTATCCGCAAAAACTATTCAAGCTACTCTTAAGACCATAACAGCCATATGCACAGGCTTTAATACAGAGGGACACCTTTCCTCCAGCTCCTGTGGTTACAATTTTAAGGAACAAATCCAGACATCAGCAGAAGGGGAAGTTCAGGATATATACAGCATCGGTTTCCAAGAGAATATTTATCACATCACGTGAGACCATCATTTTTAGCCAACTTGGCAGAAAATAGACAAGCTGCAAAGCTACCCTAAAAATACCAGTCACGATAATTACAAGAAAGAAAAGCAAAGCATAAGAAATGGCAGCAGTAACAATCCACACTGTTAGTGACACTCTGCTAACAATTTTTTTTTTATTATTAAATACACCACTTCTAAAAGATTGTCTCAGTTGCTCAGGTGTGCAATTTATGTGTTTAGTTTTATGTCATGCAATTAAGATACAAGCCAAGCTCATTCCAGACTGATGCCTTATGGCTTCATCTGTGTGATTTACTAATATATTTATCCCTCTCCACCTCTCTTCAGCACAGTACCATAAGTTTCCAAATTCTGGAAGTCAACTGCCCCCAACAGACACATTCATAACACTCCCAGGTGCAAGCAGGGCACCAAGCCATGATGGCATGAAGAAATACTGGAGAGAGTTTAGGAAAAAAAAAAAGACAAGTTGCCATTGTGCATCAGCTCCATGGTCCATCTCATCTGGTGTGGTGTCAGAGATGTGCAATGGGTGCTTCAGAAGGATGCCCATAACTCTCACAAGCTGTTACTTACATTGCACCTGCCCATACAGGAATCTTCTCCAAACCCCAACCAGCTAGTGGCAGGCTTATGTCTCTGCATAACATGCAATATAAAGCTCTGTTTCTTACCAGGACTAGGAATGTTATCCGAGGAACAGCAAGGCAGCTAGAAGGAAAGTGAATCAGAGCATCATTATTTGGGAACTGAAAAACTTTTGATCTGAGGGCAGACTGTTGGCTCGCCCAGACCGACAGGTCCACTGGGGTAGCAGCTCACATCAGAGAAGGTGGCCAATCTCTCTGACCTCTATTGGAGGCAATTCCATGCAAAAACAAAGCAAGGAGGAACAGAAAAAAGTAATTTGAAATTGTGCTTCTTGGTAAGGGGTGAGGTTAACTAAGTAAGAGGTCCTTAACCACCCTCCTAGTTGCTTTTCCCCTGAAGATGAGTGCTGCATACCATAGCCTGTCCGCCCTGCTGATGTATTCCACTCATTCACCCTTACCTTTTAGTGCAATTACACAGACAGAACACCAGAGGAGAGAAACCACACAAAAAAAAAAAAAAAAAAAAGGCATCCATTATGTAAATCCAGGAGCTTATCCTCTCTGTTCTCCCGCTAAAATATAAGCTTTTGCCAAGAACCAGCTATCCCTCCTTCCTCAGGACAGCACTATTCAGCTTCAGCATTTTTTTATAAAATTGATAAAGATCAAAAACATCCAAAAGCTAGTAAAAAGCTTAACAACTTAGCCCTAGGCTAGAGGTGGAGAGGAGAGAAGCTGGCTGACCAGCCGGACAGGAGCCACACACACGGGTGAGATGCCTCCCTGGCCACATGCTGGTGACAGTGGCTCTTCCCAAGGCGCGAGCCAGAACACAAACCAGCTCCCCCGCCCCGCGATGAGCAACTGCAGGACTTGCAGGAGTCAACAGTTGTAAAAGAAAACTTATTTTTGTCACTGAAATCAGCAAGGGTGACTCACAATAGGCTCAGGGAGCCTCGTTGATGAGTTTCATTGTTATGCACCCTTAATTTTCAAAAATACCCTGAGTGACAATAATGACAATAGAGCATAATAGCCATAATTAGCTAATGGGAGAGAAAACTTCCAAGTTCCAAATTAACCAGAATTGCTACTTCTAAAAATGCATCAGAAATGAGTGATGCAGTTGATCCCTGTTGATCACTGAAACTAAAAGGGGGAAAAAAAAAAAAAAAATCTAAGGAGATTGGCCATTCTCTTCTGCAAATTCAGCAACAAGATCCTGATAGCCCTGTCAGGAGAAAGAACAGGAGCAAGCACTGTTCAGAGGTTCAGACAGCTGGCTTCGAGGATGATTTACTGCTAAGTACATTAGAAGCATATCCCACTTAAAAAAATAAATAGGTCTAACTGTATCAATACCAAGGAAATCATTGCCTTCTCAAGCACAGGTTAGCACATTTTTTTTCCAGTGGGGCTAAAGAGGAAAAAAGGACAATGGCGAGCTTTGAAAATGACTTGCCAACTAACTGATGGCTCAATACGTACATTTTGGAAAGCTTTCCGTCTCACATTTTACGCAACTGAAACCACTCTCTTAAAGCAATTGAAAGCACCAGCAACACTGAGAAGCCAACGTGTAACTTGCTCCATTGATTTGGTCAACGCAAAGACCAATGCAGAGAAGCAGACTTAAGCTAGCGGTCAAATTTAGGACAACAACTACTGCTTCTTAAAGCACCAAAGTTGGCTGGAATCTTTATTTAGGACTAAAGTCCAGTAGCTTTCCTCTGAATCGGGGATAACATGGAAACTATTCTCCTTGTGGAGTTTATTTTGAGCTGAAAATATTTTCCAGTTTCATGCTGACAGACAGGATTGTAACTACATTGTGTTACAGAATAATGACTGAATTTTCAAAGCCTGTCACAGGGGAAAGTAGAGAATGCTACGTTTTCCTCTTTATGGTATTTGTTGCTGCAAAAGTTTTTACACTTTCAAAATAAGGTCATGTGCTCCTTTAGTACAAAAGGACCCAAATAAACAGAGCACAGCTATCTATCCCATCTATCATCCCAGGCAAGATGAGATAATCGGATTAGCCAAACAGTTATAAATTGACCATATCTGAAGGAGAAGGAAGTAATTTTCTCATATTCTTCTCCCTGGGAATCACCTCCAAGATTTTCAAAACAACAGTATCAGCCTCCCAAACACTTTCCAGCACTGAGCTCCTCTGGGATTCAGGGACAAATTCCTTCAGCCTCTCTGGAAGCCCTGCGTTAGCTTGTCACACTTATTAGAGAAAATGGTTTGCTAAGATGACGTGGTAAAAGCATGCATTAATACTGCTAGTTTTATCCACACCTCCAGTGATGTTCTCAAAGAGCATTCTTGTGAACGGCTACAGAAACCCTCCTGGCAGAGGCTCTTCCGCTCTCTTCACCCAAGCCAATATGCATTGGGTGCAGCACGAGGGGAGATTACAAGGACAAAGTGGATGATTTTCTGTGTTTCTCTAGCATCTTTCACTCTGAGCAGCCCAGTAACTCTTACTTCAGAAATGCTGCCAGACCAAGGGCAACAGGAGCATCCAGGAAGAAAGCTAATGAGCTTGAGGAGGTTTTAAAGGTCCCACCCAAAAGAGTGAACTGCAAAGTGTGGTATTTGCACCAAAGGCAGCCTTCTCTGAAATCCCACCTCAGCCCCTTGTTTATGGTTTGACTTGCCCTAGGACCAACGCTTAAGTTATCACTTGAAGTCCAACTCAAAGAGGAAGGGGATTAGTTAACTAAATGCATCTATACCTCTAGAGTTCAGTTCCTACACCCAAAGACACTTACAGTATCTGCCATCTGTACTGAACAGTTCTTTGGAAGAAGCTCTCTAAGCCAGCATGGCAGATGAACACGCACAAAGTGATGGTAACAGCAAGCACAACCCACTTAAAGCTCTTCAACTGTGAAGGTGATGCCAGTATCTCCACATTAAAAGCCTTGTTCAACACAGAACCATCAGCTAGACAATACCACATGTTTTTTCTTTTTTTTTTTTTGTGAATGGCAAGTTGCTAGTTTGGTGGAACACAAGGTGCCTTGTTTTTCCCCCTAAGACACCACTAATCCTGTATGCAGAGCTAAAATATCTCTGCTCCCCAGCCTGGTGTTCTCAGTGTCGAGAAATACTGGAAAATGAGTGCTTTGATTCACACTAAGGACAGTTGAAAGAAACATCAGCAGTTTTTATTTTAAAATGCATGCAGCTTTGTGCACAGAGGTAGGAACACTCCCAATACCCTTAGATGTTTTAGCATGTACTAATTCTTCTGAAAAAGGTGGTAGAGACAAACCTTTCACTTGATAGAAGTGTCCTTCTCAGGGCCAGACACAGAAGCCCCTCTCCTCCTCCTCTCCCCAAACCAGCAGTCCCATCCCTGGGACCCCTCCTAGCGTGCATCACACACCAGGGGACCAGTGACCATAAGGTCCATCCTCAAGCCTGCCTGGCAACATCAGCTTCTGCAGCTTTTTGGCTTAATCTTCTCAACTCCAGGGGATGGAAAAGACATCTCTTGGATTGCCATTTCTGTAACTGGCACCCCTAGTTAATGTTGAAAACCCTCTGCCCCCTTCCTGCAGCACGATTCAGGCACAAAATTAGCACAAGCTAAGCAATACAGAGAGTGACTGTGCTGCAGTCATGAGGGTTACTACACACCACCCAAACCCATGACATTTCCATAGAAACCACAGGGGGAAAGAGAAAAGCCTCAAAAAGCTGACAAGATAAAAACACACATGGCGAAATAAGTAATTCTGGTGGGCAAAATATACATGTGCAAGATCCTCCCCAGGTCTCCAGCAGCTCAGGCATTCAGAGGTAACACAGTTAACACCAAACTGATGCCAGCAAAACTTTTTTTCAGTCCCTCAGGCTGCCTGATGGGAATAACCATACTTTTCCAGTAGCAGTATTTCAGAGGACAAGCTTGTTGGGCATTATAAGCAACTTTCTTCCCTGTTTCTTACAGGGGTGATCTTGTCGCTAGGGTCACTAACCACAAAGGAACTTCCTTAACTTTTTCTTAGATTGGGTAAAGCCTTCCAGAACATATGTTTTCTTCATTAGCAGGATCAATTAAGCAAATAAATACTGGAATGTGTAAGAGAAGCAATTGATTCTTTTGGTCAAACCAACCTCCCTGCAGAGAAAAAACACCCAACAAAAAACCACATTACTACCAAGAGCACACATTTTCAGCTGTAAGCTAATAGGCCCCTCCCAGCAATAAAAGAGCTTAAATATGTTCCACTACACACTTGCCAATTCCAGAGAAGTGTTTTTGTGTGACATCAAAGAAAAGGAAAGAGAAAAAGAAAGAAAACAGTCAAGAATGCTAAGCGATGGGTTTTAAATAATTTGGGATGCTCTGCCCTTGTTCTGGAAAACTAGTCATATTCCAGTGCTTGGCAGAAGCAAGTAGGCTCTACTGGGAGAGACGCAAACATGTGCAGGAGGAGGTTGTTTGTTACAAACTGAATCATTCAGTGAGATGCCCGATACATCTCCAAACCCTTTCCAGATAGAGGAATAAAATCCACAGCTTGCCCGGTGCTAAGCTCAATTGACTACACACTATAGTACCTTTCTACAAAAGCCAGAAATAAAAGCCAAGCCAAATTCCAGGAGGTTTGGAAGCGAATCTGGACACAAACACTTTTCAAAAGGTCAGAGATGTTTGGTTCAGGCTCATTAGCTCAAAGAACAACAAATTTTAGTGTGACTGTCACCAGGACAGTACAGAAATTCCCACGACAAACACCATCTTCATGCAATAAAAAGCAGACTTGCTTACCATGGCACAACACGAAGCTGCCTGCAGTACTTAAAGAGAAGCTGTTCTGCTCAAACAGCCCACCTCAAATTAACATCGCTTGTTCCAGGCACACACGCACTCATATCACGTGCAATTTACACCGAGCAGCTCACACCACTGAATCTTTGCTCTTCCCTCTGCTCAGCTTATACAAGTCCACGAATCACGCCAGTTGTCAAATGGGGAGCTTCGTGAGCAAGAATGCAATGTGTGCATCTTGCTCTCCTATTATGGTTGTGATGTTATGAGCCAATTGCCCCTATTTTTCCCTTTGGTAAGCCAAAGCTTTACCGCTAGCATCTTTCATACATAGCACATGACTTTCTGCTCAGGAAAAAAACATGCTTGCTTTTTGGGTCTTGAAAAATACTTTAGCCTGACGGATATGTTTTTTCTGGAATTAGTTTCTAAATATATACTCTACCTACCACTTCGTCAAAAGCAGAGCCAAAGACACTAACAAGTCAATACATTAAACGGTTTATCTTGTTAGAGGTTTTAGAGCTACTTAATAATGAGTTCTGGTAACTGCTGCCTGTATTATGTTTATTATTCTAAGAGAGGCTTTAAAAAAAATAAAAACTGTGTAATAGCATAACCTTTCCTTTCAGCTGCCTAAAAATGCCATGCTCCAATCATCACTAGCAAGAAACTAAAAAAAAAAAAAAAAATTATCAGCAGAAGCTATAAAATACAGTAAATTACATTCTGAGAACAGCTTTACTGCCACCACATTTTATAGAAATCTTATTTACAATTCACACATGGAAAAAAATTAGATATACATGAAAAAGCAAATCTGGACAGGAGATAGAGCAAATATGTTGTGTTCTCTGAGAAGCAGGATAATAAAAGCAGAATGGTAGACTAGAATCTGACCTTTAAGGGTCAGTCACATTTTCCATGTACTGTTAAATATCTCTTGCAAAAGAGGGGACGGGGAAGAATCAATTCATAAAAAAAACCTGTCAGTGTTTACATGAAGTAAGCAGTGAGAAATTATTATTTTACAAATCAGAGCAAATCTCCCATTACTTATCTGGACAAGAAGAAAGTTTAGCGTCAATCTGCTGATATTTTGGCATTTAAAGGTTTTACGCATCTCTCAGAGTTTGAGCCTCTGAAAACAGACAGGCACTTCCATCGCACAAAATAACATGCATTCCTCCCTCTCCAAGTACAGAGGCACTGAAGGGCACAGCAGCTGAGTTCACAGAGCACGAGAAGAGCGTAAGTATTTCTTTAGCCAATAAAAACAAAATTCAAAACAAAGCTACAAATACAAACTCAACCTGGACTGTGAGCCCACTGCTTCGGGAACAAGCTGTTTGCCCTTTAGCTTTACTTACCTTCCTGAGCAAAAAGGCATTAAAAGATGCTGACATGTGGAATCAAAGTTGCTGCCACTTTACTACCTGGACTAAGGAGCCATAGGCTCATACCGGAGAGTCCCCACCCCTTCATCATCTCCAACCAGTAAGGAATCCAACATTTATTAAGAATATCTGGTCATTAGGATTCCACATTAAACAAAAACAATCAGGTGAAAAATTTAGATAAACTTACTACAGCTTAAAAAAAAACCCCAACAAAAAAACCCAACCCAAACCAAAAAAAATCCAAACAAAAAAAAACAACAACAAAAAAAACCAAACCAAAAAAAACCCCACAGAGCAAGCCCCACGGCTTTTTCTGCTTGCTCATTTCACAAAAGCTTGGAACATCTGCAGGAACCAAGTATATCCCAGGGTGTACTTACTATTTATTCCCAGGCAAATTTCAAACCACCACCCTTTGCCAGAGCTGGCTGAAAACATGACCCTGTGGCTGCCCACCTTCAGCCTGCATTCCCAAGTGAGGATGACACTGCACAGGGCAGCAAGCAAACACCGAGGCTGTGGGTCCTGGGCAAGGCACCAGCCACCGGCCGTCATCCTCTACAAACGCTGCTTATCTTTGCCTATGGCAAAGATTTCCTTCATTCGGCTTTTCTGCTCTGAGGCTACTTTCAATCAGACTCAGGAAGATGAAAGGAGATACAGAGGCATGGTTAGAAGTAGAAGTAATTAGGATGCCGGAAACTAAATCAAAACAGAAGATACAGGTTTTAAGGAGTTCACCTCTGTCACTCTCAGACTGAGAGGATAATAAAAATGTTTCTATTCTAATGATGATCTTTGAAGAAAAAGCCTCAGTATTTAGTACAGTGAAAAAAATAACTTTTGAACTGAACAAGCAAGTAGCACTTCCATTTATTTCCATTTCCTTAGCTATGTCAGGTAAGATTACCTCCATTGTATGTTTCCATGCATGACTCAAAAATCAGAAATATCCCTAATTTAAACCTAAAAAAGGGATTTGAGACACTGTAGCCAGGTGATGCACCCATGAAGAGCCAATACAGCAATATGTAATTCTCTTTGAACAGTTAGGGGTTTAGGGTTGTTTTTTTCCAGGGATTTTTGTTTAATGGTACACTTTTTTTTTTTACCTTTCTGCCAGCTTCTCTAGAAGAAAACAAAACAAGCCTTTGTGACTAATCCTTAGCTTTGCCAGCTGACAAAAACCACTGCATTCCCACAACACATTTAAAATAAAAAGAGAATTACAATTTATCATTGGGGAGGGGAAAATGTGAAGCACACACTGGTCCTCTGCCTTCCCCCTCATCCCCAAGGCATCGCCCTGCACTGACATCTTTAATGACCCAGGGCTGGTGCTGCTCCCTTCACATCAGGGAAGCCTGTACAATACGGTGATGCACATTGATCAGGCAGGAAAACCACGTTAAGGCAGAGAGAGAACTGCCTCTCTGCGATACAGGAACCACTGTGAGAAGTTGCCATGGAGAAAAGGGAACTGCTGAAGTGTCCTGAGGTACATGGTGCCGAGAGACATTACAGCAAAGCCAGAGGGAATAGAGAAGCAAATGGATTTAAGTGCTCCCACAAACCTGAAGCTTCCAGACAAGAAATTACCAGTAATTACTAATAATATAATTTTCATGCAGCACTCATCAGCACGAACCAGTTCTGTCCTTACAACAAAGAGGAACAACAAAAGCCACAAACAGTTACCAAATTAGCTTATTAAGATCTCTGGGATTTTTTTCAACCTTCCTAACCATCAAAATTGGTCTGAATGCACAAACATGATTACAATAAAAAGGCCCAGATATCTTCTGGACACGGCAGCCTCAGAAACATCACCATGCTGCAGAAAGCATGCATGGAGGAAGCTCTCTTTCAAGGGAACAAGGGCTGCTCCCCTAGATTTGCTACCCGTCCTGCAATGCTGCTCCTTTGCAGGAAGAACTGCTGTACAGGAGGAATTTAGGAAGCTGTTACTCCAGTTTCAAACACGCTCCTCTTTAAAAGAACACACACTTAACCAAAAGGCAGAGGTAGCTAAGCAGACTGTCCAGACCACAGCTCATGCAAAAAAAAAAAAAAAAAAACCCTAAACAAACAACAGCACAGTCAAGAGGTACTAACTGAGAGCCCAAAGGCAACAGCTAATTTTCCTCCTGTGTCTGTCCCTACTTCCCATCAAAGTACAGCCCTGTATGGCAGAAAGCCTAACCACGATCAGATACTCTTTTTGTTAAGATCCAGGCACAGGCGACACTGCCTATGGACCAAAGCAGCTTCGTCTGTCCAGCAGGACTCGTGTATGTCAAAAATATAACCTCTAGGATGAAAAGATCACAAGGCCCCTACTGATGGCCTGGTAAAGAAGATGCAATCATTTCAGCAGCAAGGTGAAGCAAGTCCTGAAGAGAAGAGAGGTGCAGCAGGACAGAGGAGCACTTCGTCCGGCTCTGCAGAGCCCTTCCCACTGCCTCTCACCAGGAGCTGGAGCACCAGGACGGGAGAGGAGTCCTTCGGCAGCCGCTGTCCCCAGCCGGCAGGAACAGCAGCCAGACCAGGACACAGCTCATTCCAGAGACGTTTTTAGCACGAAGGAGGGAAGAGAGTGCTTAGCTGTCCTGTATTACTGCATCCACTCAGTTTCCAGAATTTCAAACTCTGTAATGATACGGTTCCTGGAAGAGCACTTCTAACCGAATTAGAGGACATCTCGTGAGCACGCCCTTGGCAGCAAGAAGACCATGATGTGAAAAGACTCCTGACTGCATGATCCAGGCCCTCCATAATTCAGTTACATGCCCCTTTTAGCAGAGGTGAGAGGCAGGGGTTTTAGAAGCAGCTTGCTCTTAAGTTTGTGTTTTCTGGCTGGGGGGGGGGGGGGGGGGTTTTTGGGGGGGG